>NC_092096.1:71950529-72000529 GCF_045679555.1 Salvelinus alpinus | reverse complement strand
TCTATCTGGGTCCACCGTCATTACAACAGCTTGATCTAGGGACCCTCTGCTTCCTTCTCTATCTGGGTCCACCGTCATTACAACAGCTTGATCTAGGGACCCTCTGCTTCCTTCTCTATCTGGGTCCACCGTCATTACAACAGCTTGATCTAGGGACCCTCTGCTTCCTTCTCTATCTGGGTCCACCGTCATTACAACAGCTTGATCTAGGGACCCTCTGCTTCCTTCTCTATCTGGGTCCACCGTCATTACAACAGCTTGATCTAGGGACCCTGCTTCCTTCTCTATCTGGGTCCACCGTCATTACAACAGCTTGATCTAGGGACCCTCTGCTTCCTTCTCTATCTGGGTCCACCGTCATTACAACAGCTTGATCTAGGGACCCTCTGCTTCACAAACACACGTGACAACCGTCTTGTAGCCCGTTGCGCCGCCGAAAATCTAGCAATCCGGTGTCACGAGGGGAGAGATTTTGAAGCTGTGGAGCTTATGGTGTCGTCTATTTCACTATGATGTGTGGGGGTGTAGTATGATATTGTGTGTTCCTACAGGGTTGTGAGGGCAGAACTGTGTAGTTTGAACCGTTTAGTTGTGAAATGTTTAGTTGCCGTTTAGTTGTGAAATGTTTAGTTGCCGTTTAGTTGTGAAATGTTTAGTTGCTGTGCAGAGTCTGATACAGACAGACACACTGTAGTGTAATAAGTTGTGTGATATATTGTCGCTGTGATATTGTGTGTTGCAGGGTTGTGAGGGCTGGACTGTGTGTAGTCGTTGTGAGACCTACCGCCCCCCCAGAGCTCACCACTGCAGAGTATGTCAACGATGCATACGACGCATGGACCATCACTGTCCCTGGTTAGTAACACTCCTCCTACAACCTCTCTCTGTCCCTGGTAAACTTCCTCGTCCTCATTCCTCCTTCTTTCCTTCTTTCTCTCAGTCTGTCATTGTCCTCGGTCTCTCCTCCGTGTCTCTCCTCCCTGTCTCTCCTCCGTGTCTCTCCTCCGTGTCTCTCCTCCGTGTCTCTCCTCCGTGTCTCTCCTCCGTGTCTCTCCTCCGTGTCTCTCCTCCGTGTCTCTCCTCCGTGTCTCTCCTCCGTGTCTCTCCTCCGTGTCTCCTCCGTGTCTCTCCTCGGTCTCTCCTCCGTGTCTCTCCTCCGTGTCTCTCCTCCTTGTCTCTCCTCCTTGTCTCTCCTCCTTGTCTCTCCTCTGTGTCTCTCCTCTGTGTCTCTCCTCTGTGTCTCTCCTCCGTGTCTCTCCTCCGTGTCTCTCCTCTGTGTCTCTCCTCTGTGTCTCCTCCGTGTCTCTCCTCTGTGTCTCTCCTCGGTCTCTCCTCCGTGTCTCTCCTCTGTGTCTCTCCTCCGTGTCTCTCCTCTGTGTCTCTCCTCCGTGTCTCTCCTCCGTGTCTCTCCTCCGTGTCTCTCCTCCGTGTCTCTCCTCCGTGTCTCCTCCGTGTCTCTCCTCGGTCTCTCCTCCCTGTCTCTCCTCCCTGTCTCTCCTCCGTGTCTCTCCTCCGTGTCTCTCCTCCGTGTCTCTCCTCCGTGTCTCTCCTCCGTCGTTATAATATAGTGTGTGGTTGTGTTGTAGGATCAACAACTGTGTTGGAGAGTTGAACCAGAAGTACTTTATCCAGTTTCTCTTCTATACAGGTGAGTCCTCTTCTCTACTCTCTATTACTTACACAGGAGGTTGGTGGCACCTTCATTTGGGAGGACGGGCTTGTGGTAATGGCTGGAGTGGAATTGTATCTAATACGTCTCACACACGATGCCATTCCGTTAGCTCCGTTCCAGCCATTCTTTGTATTTTTGTATTTTATTAGGGGGTCGATCAGCTTTAATACTGCAGATAGATTGTAGCTTCCATCAATGTAATTGTCTGCGTCATTTCCAATCCCCCATATATTTTTTGGGCAAATATTTACAGTACCAGTCACAAGTTTGGACACAGCTACTCATTCCAGGGTTTTTCTTTATTTTTTATTATTTTCTACATTGTGGAATATAAGTGAAGACATCAAAACTATTAAATAACACAAATGGAATCATGTAGTAACCAAAAGGTTTTAAACAAATCTAAGTATATTTTAGATTCTTCAAAGTAGTCACCCTTTGCCTTGATGACAGCTTTGCACACTCTCGGCATTCTCTCAACCAGCTTCACCTGGAATGCTTTTCCAACATATGAATATATATTTTTTAATATATTTTTCTTTATTACTTTCTTATCCTACTTCCCCTCCCCTAATTGGAGTAAACTAGGGCACAACAATGCTTCTAATCCTTTGCCTTGATGACAGCTTTGCAGTCTCTCAACGTTGCATTGTTTAGTGATCCAATACGTAATATAGAACACTGATCATAATTAGGTCAGAGAGGATAGAAAAAGTATATAGATTCTCTATGAGGCTGTGGAGTGACTCAGATTGTTGATTTAAAAGAATCATGAATCATCATCGTACAATGACACCTTTGTTTTTAAGCCCTGGATTTCTAATGCCTCTATATTATTGTTGGATCTGATTTTAATAGATAACATTTCTATATCGATAATAAATAGATATGTCGATAGTGGACAACCTTGTTTATCTCCTCTTGACAGTTTAAAACTTTCTGAGAAGTAGCCATTATTTACTATTTTACACCTCGGGTTACTTTATATAACTTTTATAAAAGATTCTCCAAAATGTAAATGTTCCAGGCATTTATATATAAACTCCAGTCGTACTTTATCAAAACCCTTTTCAACGCCAGCTATGAATAACAGGCCTGGTTTCCCAGATGTTTCTATGATGCGACTTCGGGATGTTGGCCTTCTAGGCAGAGTTCCTCTGTCCAGTGTCTGTGTTCTTTTGCCCATCTTAATCTTTTATTTTAATTGGCCTGTCTGACAAATGGCTTTTTCTTTGCAACTCTGCCTAGAAGGCCAGCATCCCGGAGTCGCCTCTTCACTGTTAACGTTGAGACTGGTGTTTTGCTGGTACTATTTAATGAAGCTGCCAGTTGAGGACTTGTCTGTTTCTCCAACTAGATGTAACAGGGTTATATTGGTGATTCCCCTTGCCACTTTATTGTTAAGCCAATGGGTCTTTGGTTTTAGTTTTGTCTTGCCTTCACCTACTCAACATGGCATCTTATTGGCTGGTTTGCATAGCTTGCTTACGAGGGAGGATGTTTCAGTTAGAATCGTCCCAGTGAACAAGCACCAAACCAGCGGTGAGTTGTTGGTTGCAAAGCACTGTACGTCAAAAGTGATTTTTATACTCCCAAGTGATGATTTAAATGTACAATTTATATCAACCGGTTTGTAAATGTTATTCGAACATCACACATAAGATGCAGTGTTTTTTGGAGAATATTGGTTGTGCATTTTGTTGTAAAGAATTCCCGCCAGTACTAGCTAGCAACTTACTGTGTCTGGTGGGGGGGGTTCATATATTTTGTACAGTGCGTGAGTGCAGAGTTTGGATGGTGAGCCGTGCATTGCATGACGTGCAATTTTGTGCTGTTCCTACCAGGTACATTGTTAAAGATATTATATTGTAATTGTATTATTTTGGTAACTACATGCCCCAGTGAACAAGCACCAAACCAGCGTGCGTGAGTGCAGAGTTTGGATGGTGAGCCGTGCATTGCATGACGTGCAATTTTGTGCTGTTCCTACCAGAATAAATCTCCATGACTGGTGCTACACTTTGGAGTTCGTGTCGAGGATTGATTGTACACAACGCAAGAAGAGTACTGTTACATAGACACTCTAATGTACTTGTCCTCTTGCTCAGTTGTGCACCGGGGCCTCCCACTCCTCTTTCTATTCTGGTTAGAGCCAGTTTGCGCTGTTCTGTGAAGGGAGTAGTACACAGCGTTGTACGAGATCTTCAGTTTCTTGGAATAGCCTTCATTTCTCAGTACAAGAATAGACTGACGCGTTTCAGAAGAAAGGTCTTTGTTTCTGGCCATTTTGATTGAGTAAAATTGGCCCCAAAAAATGGGGAGATTTGATAAACCAATGTCAAGTCCTAGGTGATGGAGGTCAGATACACCCCCTTCCCCTGAAGCACACACTGGTCCCCCGTTGTGACCATTTCCCCAAGCATCTCTGTGCAGTCAGACCTTTCCAGCCATTATTATGAGCCGTCCTCCCCTCAATAGCCACTGATTATTTATTATTTAAAACAAAAATTTCTCTCTCTCATCCCCCTCTCTCTCTCACCCCCCCCTCTCTCTCTCACCCCCCCTCTCTCTCTCACCCCCCCCTCTCTCTCTCACCCCCCCCTCTCTCTCATCCCCCTCTCTCTCTCATCCCCCTCTCTCTCTCATCCCCCCTCTCTCTCATCCCCCCCTCTCTCTCATCCCCCCCTCTCTCTCATCCCCCCCTCTCTCTCATCCCTCTCTCTCTCTCTCTCATCCCTCTCTCTCTCTCTCATCCCTCCCTCTCTCTCATCCGTCTCTCTCCAGGTATGGCCAGTCTCTACTCCATGGCTCTGGTGGTGTCAGCCTGGGTGTGGAGAATACGGAGCGAGAGAGACGGGGAAGGAGACAAAGAAGGAGAGGAGTCTCCCAGCAAACACCTTATTGTGTGAGTGAAGGACGAGAGAGAGGATAGAGATGGAAGAGATGTACAAGTCAGATTTGTATGATGTATATTCTGTCTTTCATTGTTGCCCCTTCTCAGAGCTCACTACATCATTCTCCTGGTTGAGTCGGTGTTGTTTGGAGTGTTCGTCATGGTTATCTTCTACGACCAGGTATGGTCAAGTCTCGGTCAAATGTGTTGTTTGCGTTCAGAAAAGACCTCAGAAGACCTCTTTTAACGAGGCAGACCTGAAACTTTGGGGACATGTTTATGTTGTAACCTGATCACTTAATTCTCTCTCCATCCACCTCTCTCTCTCTCTCCGTCCACCTCTCTCTCTCCATCCACCTCTCTCTCTATCCGTCCACCTCTCTCTCTCCGTCCACCTCTCTCCGTCCACCTCTCTCTCAGTTGGTGTCCATTATAACAGATGAAACTCCTATAGAACATATGAGGAACAGATTGATGAAAGACAGAACATCGATCACCAGCAGCACCTCTGAGCCACCGACACACGTCCCACACACACGCAAGCCCAAACTAGCCCTGCTCCGAGAGGTCTTCGGGAGAGGTGTGTTGTTCAACCCTCTGGTTCTGCTCACAGTCTTTAAAGAATTCTTAATATATATAGTAACATATTTATAACTCTGTCTCTGTTCCTCTCTCTCCCCCCCCGTCCTCGTCTCTCAGGGTCGGTGTTCTGTTGGCTGTTCCCTCTACATTCCAGTCCCCCCACCATCGGTGGAATCAGCTACTCGGCTGTTCCGGATTACGATGTCTAACGTTCCCGCGACGTTCAAACAACATTCTGTGACAGCATTTTAACATTCCTTCAACGTTGTGGTTACGTTACGGTCATAATATAATTAGGGTTGTCAAATTAATTTAATTGAATTCGTGGCCATTTAGTTCATCGCAATTCATCACAATGTTTGACACACACACACACACACACACACACACACACACACACACACACACACATCCTCACACACACACATCCTCTCTCTCTCTCTCTCTGTCTCTCCCTTTCTCTGTCTCTCTCTCTCTCTCTCTCTGTCTCTCCCTTTCTCTGTCTCTCTCTCTCTCTCATCCCTCCTGCCTCTCTCTCTCTCTCTCTCTCTCTGTCTCTCTCTCTCTCATCCCTCCTGCCTCTCTCTCTCTCTCTCTCTCTCTCTCTCTCATCCCTCCTGTCTCTCTCTCTGTCTCTCTCTCTCTCATCCCTCCTGCCTCTCTCTCTCTGTCTCTCTCTCTCTCATCCCTCCTGCCTCTCTCTCTCTGTCTCTCTCTCTCTGTCTCTCTCTCTCTCATCCCTCCTGCCTCTCTCTCTCTGTCTCTCCCTCTCTCTGTCTCTCTCGCTCTCTCATCCCTCCTGTCTCTCTCTCTCTCTCTCTCTCTCCCTCTCTCATCCCTCCTGCCTCTCTCTCTCTCTCTCTCTCTCTCTCTCTCTCACACACACCATAGCCTTCTGCCTGTGCCATCCAAACTGTGCATAGCCTAGTCAGTGGTCAAGTTATCAGGTTTCTATCCCGTTAGGTAACATTGACTAGCTAGCTAAACAATGTTGTTTGTTATCAAACCAAACAATGTGTTTTAAAAACGTACGGCGACATGCACACGAATCCGCAAAAGAAAGAAAGAAAATGCATATCTCCGAAATGATTTTGTCTCGCGGTCTAAAGTAGTAGCTGTGTTACGTTTTAAAAGGTTTCGGTCAGTGTTGGAAATGGAGATACGATTAACAACATTTTTTTTACAGCGATAAACATGTCACGTTAAAAACACGTGAACTTTGACAGCCCTAAATATAGTATATAGGTTAATATCAGAGGTTACTGAAATGTTTGCAGTGAAATGTTTGGTTAACGAGCGTTCCCACAACGTTAGGGGATCATGGTAACCTTTTCAAAAAATAAGGTTCCTTCAACGTTGTGTTTGCGTTAGGGTCAGGTCACTGAACGGTTACATTGAAGTTTTTGTTACTGCAGTTTTACATGAAGGTTAGGGTTAGATGTTGAGGGAAGGTTAGATGTTGAGGGAAGGTTAGGGTTAGATGTTGATGGAAGGTTAGATGTTGAGGGAAGGTTAGGTGTTGAGGGAAGGTTAGGGTTAGATGTTGAGGGAAGGTTAGGGTTATATGTTGAGGGAAGGTTAGGTGTTGAGGGAAGGTTAGGGTTATATGTTGAGGGAAGGTTAGATGTTGAGGGAAGGTTAGGGTTAGATGTTGAGGGAAGGTTAGGTGTTGAGGGAAGGTTAGGGTTAGATGTTGAGGGAAGGTTAGGGTTAGATGTTGAGGGAAGGTTAGGTGTTGAGGGAAGGTTAGGGTTAGATGTTGAGGGAAGGTTAGGGTTAGATGTTGAGGGAAGGTTAGATGTTGAGGGAAGGTTAGATGTTGAGGGAAGGTTAGGGTTAGATGTTGAGGGAAGGTTAGGGTTAGATGTTGAGGGAAGGTTAGATGTTGAGGGAAGGTTAGGGTTAGATGTCGAGGGAAGGTTAGATGTCGAGGGAAGGTTAGATGTTGAGGGAAGGTTAGATGTTGAGGGAAGGTTAGATGTTGAGGGAAGGTTAGATGTTGAGGGAAGGTTAGATGTTGAGGGAAGGTTAGATGTTGAGGGAAGGTTAGATGTTGAGGGAAGGTTAGATGGTTAGATGTTGAGGGAAGGTTAGATGGTTAGATGTTGAGGGAAGGTTAGATGGTTAGATGTTGAGGGAAGGTTAGATGTTGAGGGAAGGTTAGATGGTTAGATGTTGAGGGAATGTTAGGGTTAGATGTTGAGGGATGGTTAGATGTTGAGGGAAGGTTAGATGGTTAGATGTTGAGGGAATGTTAGGGTTAGATGTTGAGGGAAGGTTAGATGGTTAGATGTTGAGGGAAGGTTAGATGGTTAGATGTTGAGGGAATGTTAGGGTTAGATGTTGAGGGATGGTTAGATGTTGAGGGAAGGTTAGATGGTTAGATGTTGAGGGAATGTTAGGGTTAGATGTTGAGGGAAGGTTAGATGGTTAGATGTTGAGGGAAGGTTAGATGGTTAATGTTGAGGGAAGGTTAGATGTTGAGGGAAGGTTAGATGGTTAGATGTTGAGGGAATGTTAGGGTTAGATGTTGAGGGAAGGTTTGATGGTTAGATGTTGAGGGAAGGTTAGATGGTTAGATGTTGAGGGAAGGTTAGATGGTTAGATGTTGAGGGAATGTTAGGGTTAGATGTTGAGGGAAGGTTAGATGGTTAGATGTTGAGGGAAGGTTAGATGTTGAGGGAAGGTTAGATGGTTAGATGTTGAGGGAATGTTAGGGTTAGATGTTGAGGGAAGGTTTGATGGTTAGATGTTGAGGGAAGGTTAGATGGTTAGATGTTGAGGGAAGGTTAGATGGTTAGATGTTGAGGGAAGGTTAGATGTTGAGGGAAGGTTAGATGTTGAGGGAAGGTTAGATGTTGAGGGAAGGTTAGATGTTGAGGGAAGGTTAGATGTTGAGGGAAGGTTAGATGTTGAGGGAAGGTTAGATGGTTAGATGTTGAGGGAAGGTTAGATGTTGAGGGAAGGTTAGATGTTGAGGGAAGGTTAGATGTTGAGGGAAGGTTAGATGTTGAGGGAAGGTTAGATGTTTAGATGTTGAGGGAAGATTAGATGTTGAGGGAAGGTTAGATGTTGAGGGAAGGTTAGATGTTGAGGGAAGGTTAGATGTCGAGGGAAGGTTGAGGGAAGGTTAGGGTTAGATGTTGAGGGAAGGTTAGGGTTAGATGTCGAGGGAAGGTTAGATGTCGAGGGAAGGTTAGATGTCGAGGGAAGGTTAGATGTTGAGGGAAGGTTAGGGTTAGATGTCGAGGGAGGGTTAGATGTCGAGGGAAGGTTAGATGGTTAGATGTTGAGGGAAGGTTAGGGTTAGATGTTGAGGGAAGGTTAGGGTTAGATGTTGAGGGAAGGTTAGGGTTAGATGTTGAGGGAAGGTTAGGGTTAGATGTTGAGGGAAGGTTAGGGTTAGATGTTGAGGGAAGGTTAGATGTTGAGGGAAGGTTAGATGGTTAGATGTTGAGGGAAGGTTAGGGTTAGATGTTGAGGGAAGGTTAGGGTTAGATGTTGAGGGAAGGTTAGATGTTGAGGGATGGTTAGGGTTAGATGTTGAGGGAAGGTTAGGGTTAGATGTTGAGGGAAGGTTAGATGTTGAGGGAAGGTTAGATGGTTAGGGTTAGATGTTGAGGGAAGGTTAGGGTTACAGTATAATGTTACAGGAGTGGGTATTGATACGATATTACTGATTATACTACTGATGTATTCTGACTTGTTACACACACACACTACCACATACACACACACACTACCACTACCACACACACACTACCACTACCACACACACACTACCACACACACACACACACCCTATCACACACACACACACTACCACACACACACACACTACCACTACCACACACACCCTACCACACACACACACACACACACACACTACCACACACACACTACCACACACAGTGTCAGAATTTGTCTCAGTGAAGGAATCACTTGGGTTGTTGCCTGTGAGGAAAGATGAATCTGAGCATGATTTATTTATATAGGCTACTCAGCTTTCCATCTCTACCTGTGTGTGTGTTTGTGGCTAAACTTTTTACCTACCTACCGATCAGACCTGGGGTTCAAATACTTAAAAAAAAAAAAGTTAAATGATTTGAGCGTTTGCTTCAGTCTGCCTCGAATGCCAGATGGCCAGGGTTTGTACTTTTGGGACTTTTCTATTTGTTTTTTTTTTAAAGTGGAGAAGCTCAATCAATCCCAGATACTTTTTATGAAATTATGTCGAATAGTATTTGAACCCAGGTCTACTACCTGTACTTACACTGAGTATAGAAAACATTAGGAACACCTGATCTTTCCATGACAGACTGACCAGGTGAATCCAGGTGAAAGATATGATCCCTTATTGATGTCACTTGTTAAATCCACTTTAATCCGTGTAGATGAGGGGGAGGAGACAGGTCAACGAAGGATTTTTAAGCCTCGAGACAATTGAGACATGGATTGTGTATGTGTGTCATTCAGAGGGTGAACGGGCAAGACAAAATATTGAAGTGCTTTTGAACCGGGTTATGGTAGTAGGTGCCAGGTGCACCGGTTTGTGTCAAGAACTGCAACGCTGCTGGGGTTTTCAGTTTCCCCGCATGTATCAAGAACGGTCCACCACCCAAAGGACATCCAGCCAACTTGACACAACTGTGGGAAGTGTTGGAGTCAACATGGGCCAGTATCCCTGTGGAACGCTTTGAACACCTTGTAGAGTCCATGTCCCGACCAATTGAGGCTGTTCTGATGGCAAAAGTTTGATGTAGTATGCTAGGTACTCAACATTAGGAAGGTGTTCTTAATATTTAGTATGCTCAGCAGTCAACATTAGGAAGGTGTTCTTAATATTTAGTATACTAGGTACTCAACATTAGGAAGGTGTTAATATTTAGTATGCTAGGTACTCAACATTAGGAAGGTGTTCATATTTAGTATACTAGGTACTCAACATTAGGAAGGTGTTAATATTTAGTGTGCTCAGCAGTCAACATTAGGAAGGTGTTCTTAATATTTAGTATACTAGGTACTCAACATTAGGAAGGTGTTAATATTTAGTATACTCAGCAGTCAACATTAGGAAGGTGTTCTTAACATTTAATATGCTCAGCGGTCAACATTAGGAAGGTGTTAATATTTAGTATGCTAGGTACTCAACATTAGGAAGGTGTTAATATTTAGTATACTCAGCAGTCAACATTAGGAAGGTGTTCTTAATATTTAGTATGCTCAGTGTACAGGTGTATTTTATGTGTTCTATTCATATGAAGGGGAGATATGGTGTTCGTCCCAAACAGCACCCTATTCCCTATTATAGTGCACTAAGTACTAGAGTACCATTGGAGACGGCTACCGTTAAGTTGATTCTAACAACATGATCAGGGTACTGGTTTGCCTCTTGGTTTTATGTTGAAACGTTAACCGTTTTTATTTATTTATAACGATATTGTTACTGGCTGCGTCCTTGTCCCCAAATGGCACCCTTCTAGTCCCTATATAGTGCCCTACTTTAGACCAGAGCCCTATAGAACCCTATTCCCTATATAGTGCACTACTTTTAGACCAGAGCCCTATGGAACCCTATTCCCTATATAGTGCACTACTTTTAGACCAGAGCCCTATGGAACCCTATTCCCTATATAGTGCACTACTTTAGACCAGAGCCCTATAGAACCCTATTCCCTATATAGTGCACTACTTTTTGACCAGGACCCTACGGTGCATTCTGTAGGGAATAGGGAGCCGTTAGGGATACAGCCTCGTTTTTTAAAATCTTGATTTTGATTGTTGACAGCGGAGTGGAATGTATATATGTGTGTACAGAGGAGAAATCATGTTTCATGATGACGTTTACATTTATTAATATATTGATATTTACTGTGTGTCTGTCCCAAATGGCACTCTTATTCCCAATTTAGTGCACTACTCTTTAAAGGGGATAGGGTGTCATTTGGGACGTATTGTGTGTATCTCTGACTGTGAACTACAATTGTGTGTGTTTTCTAAATGCTGCTGGGACTACTGCATTATGTGGAAGTAAAATAAAATCTGTTATTTATTTTGTGTGAGGAGTATTTGAAATGGGGGTGTATATTTAACATGTTTTTTATATTTTCCTAAAAAGGGATAAAAAAAAATCTTTACATTTTGAGATTTTATCTACATCGGGTAGGAAAACTCTGGTCCCGGAGTTCCTCAGCCGTGTCATGTTATAACCGTGTGTTGAATTTAGGCAATCACCAAACTGATCATTTAGCTCGGTTGGTCAGGTGTGGTGCCTAGTTGGAACATCATACCTGCAGTACCTGCAGCGCGACAGGAACAGAGTTGCCTTCCTCTGTCATACCGAGTAGTGAGGAGGAGATGCACGGACCCTTCGTGTCCGGAAGTCATTGTAGCCAACGGCGTTCTGTAGAGTTGCTATTTTCTCGAGTTTTCTTGTGTGAATTAACTCGTGACATTCCTGGATGACTCATTATCTTAATAAAGTCCTGATTTTAATCAACCAATACGATAGTCGTTTGATTTTGATATTTTTTTTTAAACGTTAAACTGGTTGGTAGGGACAGGCTGCCCGTTGTCACAGTTCCAAGACCAGTCAGAAACGTCCAGCTATAAAACCTAACGCCAATGACGCCGGTGGATCTCAAAACTGACCTTGGGATCTGCGTTAAGTAGCAATGATATCCTTCGCCGCCGTCGTCTTCCGACACAACAGATCGAACCAGTCATAGCTACTGAAGTTTCTTCGCAGATCATCTCTTAGTTTCCCGATTTGAGTAACGCTTCATTTTAACGGGTCCTTTATTATAGAGTAATTACACAAGTATCGTAGTTAATTGTAATAACTCAACTTTTTTATTTAATCTTTTTAACTGTAATAACATGTAACTTGTGGTAGTTTCAGTTGTTTTAATTAGAGGTGTAAAATGTAAAAACAAATGCTTCTTTCCATGCGTGTTACAAATGAGCAAGTTTTCACTAATTTCGAAAAAAAAATGTAAGGTTTAGTTTCTTCTCAGCTGCGTCCGATTCAGTAACAACGGGCACAAGGTTGTAATCGCTTGTGGACAGATGCGCTGGGTGTCTGAGATGTAAAGTTTGGAGGCTATAATGTACCTACCTGTGAATGAAGACTTCAAAATCTCCACTCAATGTACCATCGGGGTCAACTTGGTTTACAAAGTCAGATGTACAGAGCTGTGAAAAAGTATTTTCCCCATTTCTGATTTTCTCTATTTTTGCATATTTCTGATACTGAATGTTGTCAAATCTTCAGCCAAAACCTAATATTAGATAAAGGGAACCCGAATGAACAAATAACACAACAATAACATAATTATTTAATGAACAAAGTTGTGCAACACCCATTTCTCCTGTGTGAAAAAGTAATTTCCCCCTCAATAACTGGTTGTGTCACCTTTAGCTGCAATGACTCCAACCGAACACGTCCTGTAGTTGTTGCTGTGGAGGAATTTTGAAGGAACATTTTCTTCTGTTCAAGCCATTCTGTTGTTGATTTACTTTGGTCTTTTGCGTTGTTGTCCTGTTGCATCACCTAACTTCTGTTGAGCTTCAATTGGCGGACAGATAGCCTTACGTTCTCCTGCAAAATGTCTTGATAAACTGATGATCGCAAGCTGTCCAGGCCCTGAGGCAGCAAAGCAGCCCCAAACCATGATGCTCCCTCCACCATAGTTTACAGTTGGGATGAGGTTTTGATGTTGGTGTGCTGTGCCTTTTTTCTCCACACATAGTGTTGCATGTTCCTTCCTGACAACTCAACTTTAGTTTAATCTGATCACAGAATATTCGGAACATCCAAGTGAACTTTTGCAAACTTCAAATGTTTAATTTGTACAGCAGTGGCTTCTTCTGTGGTGTCCTCCCATGAACACCATTCTTGTTTACTGTTCAAAAGGCTTCAAATGTACGGTGACTAATAAAGTAAGATTTAAGATTATCCATAGATTCTATCCGTGTAATAGCTTAGAGGCAAGTAACACTGAAACATGCATGAGAGCACCAGCTGTTCCGGAAGACTGTGTGATCACGCTCTCCGCAGCTGATGTAAGACCTTTAAACAGGTCAACATTCACAAGGCCGCAGGGCCAGACGGATTACCAGGATGTGTACTCCGAGCATGCACTGACCAACTGGAAAGTGTCTTCACTGACATTTTCAACCTCTCCCTGTCTGAGTCTGTAATACCAACATGTTTTAAGCAGACAACCATAGTCCCTGTGCCCAAGAACACTAAGGTAACCTGCCTAAATGACTACCGACCCGTAGCACTCACGTCTGTAGCCATGAAGTGTTTTGAAAGGCTGGTCATGGCTCACATCAACAGCATCCTCCCAGAAACCCTAGACCCACTACAATTTGCATACCGTCCAAACAGATCCACGGATGATGCCATCTCTATTGCACTCTACACTGCCCTTTCCCACCTGGACAAAAGGAACACCTGTTTGAGAATGCTGTTCATTGAATACAGCTCAGACTACAGCTTAGCGTTCAACACCATAGTGCCCTCAAAGCTCATCACTAAGCTAAGGACCCTGGGACTAAACACCTCCCTCTGCAACTGGATCCTGGACTTCCTGACGGGCCGCCCCCAGGTGGTAAGGGTAGGTAGCAACACATCTGCCATGCTGACCCTCAACACGGGGGCCCCTCAGGGGTGTGTGCTCAGTCCCCTCCTGTACTCCCTGTTCACTCATGACTGCATGGCAAGGCACGACTCCAACACCATCATTAAATTTGCCGATGACACAACAGCGGTAGGCCTCTTCACCGACAACGACGAGAGAGCCTATAGGGAGGAGGTCAGAGACCTGGCCGGGTGGTGCCAGGACAACAACCTCTCTCTCAATGTGATCAAGACAAAGGAGATGATTGGGGACTACAGGAAAAAAAGGACAGAGCACGCCCCCATTCTCTTCGACGGAGCTGTAGTGGAGTAGGTTGAGAGCTTCAAGTTCCTTGGTGTCCACATCACCAACAAACTATCATGATCCAAACACACCAAGACAGTCGTGAAGAGGGCATGACAAAACCTATTCCCCCTCAGGAGACTGAAAATATTTGGCATGGGTCCTGAGATCCTCAAAAGGTTCTACAGCTGTGTAACGGATGTGAAATGGCTAGCTAGTTAGCGGGTACGCGCTACTAGCATTTCAATCAGTTACGTCACTTGCCCTGAGACTTAAGTAGGGTTTCTCCTTGCTCTGCAAGGGCCGCGGCTTTTGTGGAGCGATGGGTAACGACGCTTCGTGGGTGTCAGTTGTTGATGTGTGCAGAGGGTCCCTGGTTCGCGCCCGTGTCGGGGCGAGGGGACGGTCTAAAGTTATACTGTTACATTGATGCTGTTGACCCGGATCACTGGTTGCTGCGGAAAAGGAGGAGGTTGAAAGGGGGGTGAGTGTAACGGATGTGAAATGGCTAGCTAGTTAGCGGGTACGCGCTACTAGCATTTCAATCAGTTACGTCACTTGCCCTGAGACTTAAGTAGGGTTTCTCCTTGCTCTGCAAGGGCCGCGGCTTTTGTGGAGCGATGGGTAACGACGCTTCGTGGGTGTCAGTTGTTGATGTGTGCAGAGGGTCCCTGGTTCGCGCCCGTGTCGGGGCGAGGGGACGGTTTAAAGTTATACTGTTACAGCTGCACCATCGAGAGCATCCTGACTGGTTGCATCACTGCCTGGTATGGCAACTGCTCAGCCTCCGACCGTAAGGTGCTACAGAGGGTAGTGCGTACGGCCCAGTACATCACTAGGGCCAAGCTTCCTGCCATCCAGGACCTCTATACCAGGCGGTGTCAGAGGAAGGCCCTAAAAATGGTTAAAGACCCCAGCCACCCTAGTCATACACTGTTCTCTCTGCTACCGCACGGCAAGCGGTACCGGAGCGCCAAGTCTAGGTCCAAGAGGCTTCTAAACAGCTTCTACCCCCAAGCTATAAGACTCCTGAACATCTAGTCAAATGGCTACCCAGACTATTTGCAGTGCCCCCCCCCCCCCCCCCTCTTTACACCACTGCTACTCAAATTCAAGCTGCTTTATTGGCATGAAAAACATTGTGTCAATATTGCCAAAGCAACAATGTATACAATATACATTGTAATACAATTAAAACAATGACAAATAATAATATAGAATGGCAGTAAATAATAATACAAAATTAAATATAAAAATAGTAACAATAAAATGGTAACAGTCAATAATCGAATGTAATGTATGGTGTAATGCACCACTACCACCACCACCATCATTAAACTGCTATCATTACCATTACCACCCATACCATTACTATTTGGAATGATAAACAACAATAATAATACTAATAACAATAACAGTAATAACAATAACAGTCATAATAAATAAGTTACTGCTTACTATGCAGATGTTATTATTCAGTGTCCCTCAGGCTATGGCAGGCAAATACATATTTGGCTGCAAGAGGAGCCATTGCTCCTTCGCCCATGAGTATTTTTAGTTTTTCCTCTGGGTTTAATAAGTTAAAATTTGGAATAAATGTAGTCATTTCTGTGAATAATGAATCTCTTGGTGAGGAATATTTATCACAGTAAAGGAGAAAGTGCATCTCTGTTTCTACCTCCCCTGTCGTGCAGTGACCACATACACGCTCCTCTTTGGGTAGCCATGTCTTTTTATGTCTGCCGGTTTCTATTGCCAATCGGTGGTCACTCAGCCTGTACTTGGTAAGGATCTGTCTCTGCTTCGTATCTCTGACAGAGTAGAGATATTCAGCCAATTCATATTCTCTGTTTAGGGTCAGATAGCAATTTAGTCGGCTTTGGGATTTTGTTTCGTTTTTCCAATGTTGTAAATATGAGTCCTTTGATTGGTTCATGATTTTGTTTATTGGAATTCTTTCTTTTGAAGCAGTGCTGGTGTCAGCTTGGTTGGTTAGGTCCAACACCAGCTGACTGAGAGGGCTCGTTTCTGGGCTCAGCTCTTGGGTTTGAAGTGCTTTAAATTGCAGACTTGAATTTGGACTTGAATTTAGATGTAGCCAAAATTTTAATGATCTTTTCTGTATTTTCATTATTACTGGAAAGCGGCCCAATTCTGCCCTACATGCATTAGTTGGTGTATTTCTCTGGACTTGTAGGATTTTCCGACAGAATTCTGCATGTAGGGTTTCAATTGGATGTTTGTCCCACATTTTAAAGTCCAGTTTATTGAGTGGCCCCCAAACCTCACTTCCGTAAAGAGCTATTGGTAGGATTACACTGTCAAATATTTTGGTCCAAATTCTAATTGGGATGTTGATTTTGAATAATTTCATTTTTATTGCATACAATGCTCTGCGGGCTTTTTCTTTGAGTGCATTCACTGCCATATTAAAGTTTCCCGATGCAGATATGGTCAGACCAAGGTAGGTGTAATTTTTTGTGCGTTCAATTATGGTGTTGTTCAGGGTGAATTTATATTTGTGTTTCTGACATCTGTTTTGTTTTTGGAAAATCATGATTTTAGTTTTTGGGAAATTTACTGCCAGGGCCCAATTATGGCAATATTGCTCTAGAATATTAATGTTCTGTTGAAGACCTTCTTTGGTTGGTGATAGAAGTACCAAGTCATCAGCATATAGCAGGTATTTCACCTCTGTGTCAAATAGTGTGAATCCTGGGGCTGGAGAATTGTCCAACATGTCTGCTAATTCATTGATATAAATGTTGAAAAGATTTGGACTCAAACTACAGCCTTGTCTCACACCTCGACATTGTGAAAAGAATTCTGTTCTTTGGTTTTTGATTTTTATTGCACACTTGTTTTCTGTGTACATACATTTTATTAAGTCATACACCTTACCACCAAGCCCACTTTGGAGAATTTTGTAGAATAGCCCTTCGTGCCAAATAGAATCAAATGCTTTTTTAAAGTCAATAAAGCAAGCAAAGATTTTGCCCTCTTTTTTTTGGTGGACGTGTTTATTAATTAGTGTGTGTAAGGTGTATATATGGTCAGTAGTGCGATGGTTAGGGAGAAAGCCAATTTGACATTTAGTTATTACATTTTTTTCTTGAAGAAAGGTTTGGATTCTTGAATTCAAAATGCTACAGAAAACCTTTCCCAAGTTACTGTTTACACAAATTCCCCTGTAATTATTGGGGTCTGATTTGTCTCCACTTTTGTGGATAGGGGAGATGAGCCCCTGGTTCCAGACATCAGGGAAGCAGCCAGAAGTTAAAACCATGTTGAACAATTTAAGCACAGCATTTTGCAACTCAGGTGTGCTGTTTTTCAGCATTTCATTTCTGATGTTGTCTAGACCACAAGCCTTCTTTGATTTAATAGATTTGAGCTTTTCATTTAGTTCTTGTTGGGTTATTGGGTAATCTAATGGATTTTGGTTATTTTTAATGACTGATTCAAGGATGTTCAATTTTTCTTTAATTTCTAATTGGTTCTGTTTTAAGTCTTTTTGTGGGATGTTTTTGTATAGATTATCAAAATAAGTTTTCCAAATTCCTACATCTTGTATGGCTAATTCTTGTGGCTTTGTTGTGCTTAAATTGTTCCACATGTCCCAGAACTGATTTTGGTCAATTGCGTTTTCAATTTCATCAAGTGTCTTGTTGGTATAATTCAGTTTCTTGCGTTTCAGTGTATGTTTATACTGTTTCAGAGTTTCAAAGTATTCATATCGTAGCTCTGGGTTGTTTTGCTGCTTATGTTTTTTGTTTGACATTTGTCTTTAGGTATTTTCTAATTGTTTTACATTCATTATCAAACCATTTGTCAGAAACATTTTGTTTTTTGTTTCTGATGTTGCATTTCTTTGGTTTTCTCAAATTTGCTTTCGATGCTGCTTTTTGGAATATGCAGTTGATGTTTAGAGTAGCCGAATTGACACCATCTTTATTGTTTTGGTATTGTGAGTTATTGAAAAACTGTATAGAGTTCATCATTTCTTTTGAGTTCAATGTTTCAATGAATCTCTCTGCACTGTTTGGATCCCATCTGTATGATTGGTTTATGTTGAAGAGTTTATTGGGCAGTTTGTTTGAATGAATATTGCCGGTTAATTTCTTCAAAAACACGTTGATCTGACTGTGATCTGACAATGGTGTCTGTGGTCTGACAGTGAATGCACTAATGGAGGAGGGGTCAATGTCCGTGATGGCATAATCGACTACACTTGTCCCAAGAGCTGAGCAGTAAGTAAACTGACCTAAAGAGTCCCCTCTGATTCTACCATTAAGCATGTACAGGCCTAAGGCTCGACAGAGATGCACTAACTCCTTCCCATTTTTGTTCAGTATTTGGTCAGGACTGTTTCTATTATTTATAATAGGGCTGCTGTACAAGGAGGGGTGACCAAATATGTGGTGGTTACCTCCCGCATCAGTGTAGTCAGGCTCAGAACCTGTTCTTGCATTGAAATCTCCACAAAGAAGCACTTTACCCTCTGCCTGAAATGTAATGATTTCTGTATGGAGATTGTCAAAAAACTGATCATCATAATATGGTGAATCTGAAGGAGGAGCATAAGCTGCACATATGTACACATCATTGTCACAATAGATTGTACCTTTGTTAAGTTTTAGCCAAATGTGACTGGTACCTTTTTTCATTTCATTCAGTGCCAAGTCCTGCTTATGCCAAACGATGATTCCACCTGAGTCTCGACCCCGTTTAACATGTTTATGTTTGATTGATGGTAGTAAACTTTCTCTATAGCCTGAGGGACACTGAGTATCTATGTCTCCACGACACCATGTTTCCAGTAGGATTATGATGTCCTGTCCTTTGATGTTTTTAATAAATTCTGGATTTGTTGTTTTATAACCAAAATGTGAAGAGTAAAGTCCCTGGATATTCCAAGAGCTGATAGTTAATGATCTCATTTATAATAAGTGATATTCACTGGTTTGAGTAAAGTACATTGAAAACAATACAAAATAATATATATATATATATATATATACATATACATACATATATATATACATATACACACATACATACATACACATACATACATACACACACACACATACACACACACACACACACATACACACATACATACATACATACATACATACATACATACATACATACACACACCATTATATATAAATATTATTATTATACCGGTGCCAATAAAATTAAGAATAGTTGTAAACAAATTAATAAGAATGGAATAAGACTGCACAAAAAATAAGTACAATGCAATCTGCAACCCTGTGTGTGTGTGCGCGTGCGTGTGTGTGTGCGTGCCCGTCTAGCTCAGTAGTCTGCATATTAGTTGCAGTAGTTGGCGCACCTCTCCTATCTCTGATTGTTCTAGGTGTCTTTTGCCAGAGGTTACCTCAGCAATGTAGGCTGATGATCTGAATGGTACATGGTGTGGACTGCATCATGTGGTGTACTTCTCTGAAGGACAGTGTTCTGTCCGACCCTGGAGTAGTGGTCAGAGCTGTGTTGTGATGGGCCAGGTCCAGTAGAGATGTGTTGTGACGGGCCAGGTCCAGTAGATCTGTGTTGTGATGGGCCAGGTCTAGTAGAGATGTGTTGTGATGGGCCTGGTCTAGTAGAGCTGTGTTGTGATGGGCCTGGTCCAGTAGAGCTGTGTTCTGATGGGCCTGGTCTAGTAGAGCTGTGTTGTGATGGGCCTGGTCCGGTAGAGCTGTGTTGTGATGGGCCTGGTCTAGTAGAGCTGTGTTGTGAAGGCCCTGGTCTAGTAGAGCTGTGTTGTGATGGGCCGGGTCTAGTCGTGCTGTCCTGAGGCGGGTCTGGTCTCGTAAATCTGTGTTGTGTTGGGCCTGGTCTAGTAGAGCTGTGTTGTGATGGGCCTGGTCTAGTAGAGCTGTGTTGTGAAGGCCCTGGTCTAGTAGAGCTGTGTTGTGATGGGCCGGGTCTAGTCGTGTTGTCCTGATGCGGGTCTGGTCTCGTAAATCTGTGTTGTGATGGGCCTGGTCTAGTAGAGCTGTGCTGTAATAAGCCATGTCTGGCTCTTTTCTCCTGGGGATGGTGGAGGTACTGTTGTTTCAGAAGGTGGGGCGGGGGACCTCTGTTGCTGGGGTGATGGGTGTGTGGGTCCCTGCCAAGTGTTGCATCTTTTAGGTCCTTGGCAAAGGTTCTGACACTGTCCTGATCAAGATGTACTTTATCGTATAAGTGTTGACATGTCAGAGTGGGGTGGTGAGCCGTTCTGACGTTGAGTAGTGAGGCACAGTCCACAGTGATCTGTTGATTTATTTTGTCGATCAACTGTTCTGGGAAGTCTTTTCTTGGTAGGAGGGTGGACACAACTATATTGGTTGTTGGGAACATAGCCTGTGCCCGTTCTGCCACTCTTCTCACTGCCCCAGATACATCTTCACCTTTGGCATGAAGGTCGTTTGTGCCAGTGTGGATGATGATGTTGTCGAGGGTGTCAATCCTGGTCTGACTGAGTAGCTGCATTGCACTGTCAGTTGTAGGACACCAGAATTTATACACCTGGTGTCTAGGGAATAATCTTTCCTGGACTAAGAACTTCCCATTTGAATCAATAAGGATTGCAGTTGTGGGTGACTGTCTGGCTGGAGCAGACTGGGAGACTGGTATTCTGACCTGGGCTGGAGCAGACTGGGAGGCTGGTATTCTGACCTGGGCTGGAGCACACTGTGTTGGAGCAGACTGAGAGGCTGGTTGGCTGACCTGGGCTGGAGCAGACTGAGAGGCTGGTTGGCTGACCTGGGCTGGAGCAGACTGAGAGGCTGGTAGGTTGACCTGGGCTGGAGCACACTGTGTTGGAGCAGACTGAGAGGCTGGTTGGCTGACCTGGGCTGGAGCAGACTGGTAGGCTGGTGCAGTGTCATCAGGCTGTGTGGTGGAGGCCATGCTGGTCTCAGGTTCTGCTTGTGTTATGCCAAGCTGGTGGACATGTTCTCCAGATGCAGAGGACATAATGACTCGTTGCTGGTTGAGGAGGTCAATGTATCTCTCTCTTTGTTCTAGCTCCTTTCTTGTTGTGCTCAGATGGTCTCTGAGGTCATCATTTGTCTGACTCAGTTTGTCCATTCTGCTTTCTAGTTTAGCAATAGATGCTCTGCTCTCCTCCTTGAACTGTTTCATCTCTTCTTTAAGTTTCTGGACAGTGTCCTCCTCTTGAAGCTTGTTCTCTCTGAGTTCTATGACCTCTGCTTCGACTAGAGAGAGGGTGTTGTGGAAACGTTGCATAGCAGGTGTTCTTGGTGTTGTAGGCATGTCCTTGGCTCTGTCTGCTGCAGGTGAGGTAGGTAGAGGGACACTGAGGGCTTCTTGCTGGGTCACAGAGACCGTTGGGGCCTGCTTTTCACCGTCATCTCCCTCCTTGACTTTTTCCTCAGTTTCTGAGATGATTTCAGCTTCTGCTTTTAGGGTAGTAAACCTATTCTCAAAAGCCTGGAGGCTTGAATCATTGCCTTGTATCAATACAGTTCCATTATTATATACGTTTATTGTTTGATATGTGTTGCTATGGTCAGCTTCTTCAAAAATGTTGATCTGACATCCTTGGCTGATGCCTTTCTTTTTTGAGAAAGGGAAATGGTTGCAAATAACCCTTTTCCATATGTGCCCTCGTTTGGTATTAAAAATTTTATTTGCTCTTGTTTTGCAACTGGTAAGATCTGCAAACAGGCATTCATGGTTCTGTCCCATCAACAAACCTTTGAAACTTTTCTTAGCTTTCTCTGTTTTGATGTCTGGTGGGTAAACAATTTCCATAGCAACGCTGGTGATGTTGCCTACAATGTTGCAATAGAAGTGTTGTTTCTTGTATTATTGTCTTTTATATCTTTAGAGGACTGCTTCACCTTGATGTCCCCTTTCCCTTTTCTTCTGTCCTTATTTTGTCCCACTTTGTCCCTTCTTCTCTTCTGTCAACTAGACACTCCTTGTTAGCTAGCTAGCTTCTTTCAGGAGAGTCCCTAGCAACTGCCTAGCAACAGGTAAACAACTTAGCTAGCTAAGAAAACGGTATAATTTTATGAAAAATTGTTACTTTTTAAAAATCCTTTCTTCTTTGTTTGCTGCTTGTTTGGTCTCCTATTCAGTCTAGCAGTTTTCTTTTGCTTTTCTTCGATGTACTTTACTCTAAAAACCATATAAATTTCAATATTTTTAGGAGCTCATCTTTTCAGCTGCTGAAAAACTATAAAAAAACTATAAAAAAAACTATACAGATGTATAGTGTACTCTCCATGCGTTGTGTTTTAAAATAATAAATCACTTCGGCCAGTGGTCCCAGTTGAGCATCATTTATTTCTGCTGTGGTTAAATGGGAAACAGCACGTTAGTTGTGCAGGACTCTCTGTTGTCATCTATGCATAGTCACTTTAATAACTACCTGCATGTACATACTACCACAAATAACCGGTGCACATTGACTCTGTATCAGTACCCCCTGTATATAGTCTCTCTATTGTTATTTCACTGCTGCTCTTTATTTACTTGTTACTTTTATCTCTTATTCTTATCTCTATTTTTTGTAAACTGCATTGTTGGTTAGGGGCTCATAAGTAAGCATTCCACTGTAAGGTCTACACCTGTTGTATTTGGCGCATGTGACTAATAAAATTTGATTTGATTTCTAATTATATACCTGATGTTACCAGTGAATCCAGTTTTTGTGAACTAGAAACTGAATCTATTGAACACTTTTTCTGTCATTGTTTATATAGTGAAGTGTTCTGGACTGATGTCAAACTATATCTTGGCAAAAGAATGCATAGAGCCATTGAAATATTTAAGTTTGACATATTATTTTACTACACTGATTCCACAATTGAAATGTGAGTATGTCGTAAATCTCTTTATTTTATTAGGGACATTTTCCATACATAAATCAAAATGTAATTTTTATTAGATCTGATTTGGAAAACTATTTCGAGTCATTAAAACGTTAAACAAAACAAAATGTCAACAAAATGTATTTGCTACATGTCTGTATTTCAATTTATATAATGTGGATTTGAATTATTATATTTTAAAAAAATGATCTTCCTTATTGCTTTGTGGGAATCCCTCTGGCTGTTCTGTTTTTTTGTGTGTTTTGCATGTTACTGTTAACAACAAAAAAATATATATAAATATTTTTTTTTAAACCGGCCTGGTCTGTTTTTCAAGCGTTCCCTGAAATCTCGCGTTGTTGCGCCCCGGTGAAGAAGCGGTGGCTGTACATTGAGCTGTAATAAGTGACCGTATGATGCGTGGATGTGGCGGGCAACAACAACAAACCAATCACTAGACGACTTCCGGCCTCCCGATTTATATTGAGGACGACAATTGGTTGAACATCCCGTCCATCACCTGCGTAATGACTAACGAGTCATGTGACAGAGTGTTTTTTTGTTGTTTGTTGCTTCCTTCTTCCTGGTTTCCGTGATCATGTGAATACTTCAGCTAACTAGGTTCACTCAGTCGTCCCGGCCATACACACTACCCCGGTTTGGGCACTCGACACCCCGCTACAGCCTGCGCTGGTTCCCACTAGCTACGCTATGTCGGATGGAGAGCGTAGCCCGTTGCTTTCGGACCAGCACGACGGGACGAACGGTGCTTCGTATGGCTTTCCCCCGAGGCCACAGAGTGAGTAACTAGCTATAACAACAGCTGGCATTGGCTATGTTACTTAGCTGGCTAGCTAACAACAATAGCTAACTACCTAGCTAGCAACAGTAGCTAACTAGCTCGCTAAGGTCAACTAGCTAGCTTAGCTGGATGCTGGATGCACATAAGCTGTCTAGCTAGCTAGTTTATTAACAACTCGGCTATTTACTGTTTTTTCCCCCGTAGCTACTAGCTGGCTGAATAGTAACTACCTAGTAGAAGAGGGTATCTATCCAGCAATAACAACTGATTTCACTTCCATATTCTATTTCTAGACAGTCATGTGTACTCAGAAGTGAAAGCTTTTGTGTGAACGAATCATTCCTCTTAAAAAAAAAATGTATTTCCTGTCATACTCTTTCTCTGCCTTCCTTCCCGTATTCCCTCCTCCTTCTACTCTGCCCCCCCCCCCCCAAAATAAAATATATTACCCACCTCTCTCCTCCCGTCCTCTGCCCCAGGTTTCCCTCCATTCCTCAGCCCCAGTGCCCCCCCTCCAGTCCTGTTCGGTGAAGCCCCCCCTCCCTATTCTCCCCTGGGCAGCCCAGACATTGGCAGCTCCCCCATCATCAGTTGTAGGTAGGTAGCCCAGCAACACACACACACACACACTCTATACATCCTACCTCAGCAGATGAACCTGTCCTTTTAAATCCCTGGCTGGGGACTGGATAAACGGGGTTAAACATTTAGCAGAAGGCAAATCTGTTGTTTTACTGTAACATTTGGACAATAAAGCTGTATTATTGTATTATAGGGTGTGTCAGAGTGCCATCAACGTGGAGGGAAAGACACATCAACACGTAGTCAAGTGCATCATCTGCAATGAGGCTACGGTGAGCAGAATGCAGACACAGTTCTATCTACTTACAACACACACACACACACACACACACACACACACACACACACACACACACACACACACACACACACACACACACACTGGAGACTGATGGAAGGATACTATTAAGTAGTTATCAGAACTAACTCTTATCATCGTCTCTCTCTCTAGCCTATAAAGAATGCTCCAGCAGGGAAGAAGTATGTCCGCTGCCCCTGTAACTGTCTCCTCATCTGTAAAGTCACGTCACAGAGGATCGCCTGTCCCCGACTTTACTGGTGAGAGAGGGAGATGGGGGATATAAAGACGGGTAGAGAGAGAAATGACAAGGTTTGGTAGGGAGAATGGGAGAGGGAGAAGATTGGAAGGATCTAGGCTAGAGTCCATTATGTTACTGGTCTAGGCTAGAGTCCATTCTGTAACTGATCAAGGCTAGAGTCCATTCTGTTACTGGTCTAGGCTAGAGTCCATTCTGTAACTGATCAAGGCTAGAGTCCATTCTGTTACTGGTCTAGGCTAGAGTCCATTCTGTTACTGGTCTAGGCTAGAGTCCATTCTGTAACTGATCAAGGCTAGAGTCCATTCTGTTACTGATCAAGGCTAGAGTCCATTCTGTAACTGATCAAGGCTAGAGTCCATTCTGTTACTGGTCTAGGCTAGAGTCCATTCTGTTACTGATCAAGGCTAGAGTCCATTCTGTTACTGATCAAGGCTAGAGTCTATTCTGTTACTGATCAAGGCTGGAGTCCATTCTGTTACTGGTCTAGGCTAGAGTCCATTCTGTTACTGGTCTAGGCTAGAGTCCATTCTGTTACTGATCGAGGCTAGAGTCCATTCTGTTTGGTGTGTCAGGGGTTAAGGATTGTAACTGATCGTGTGTGTGTGTTCCAGTAAGCGTGTCATGAACTTGGGTCTGGTGCGTGCTGCCGGGTCGAGTTCGGACAGTCCAGAACCTCAACAACTCGCTGGGGTCAGAGTGGTCTGTGGACACTGCAGAAACACATTCCTGGTAGGACCGTGTGTGTCTGAGGGAACGGGGTTGGGGGTAGTAGTAGTAGTAGTGGTGTAAACTAACAGTAGTGTACTGTGTGTGTCTGAGGGCGGGGTAGTAGTAGTAGTAGTAGTAGTGGTGTAAACTAACAGTAGTGTACTGTGTGTGTCTGAGGGCGGGGTAGTAGTAGTAGTAGTAGTAGTGGTGTAAACTAACAGTAGTGTACTGTGTGTGTCTGAGGGCGGGGTTGGGGGTAGTAGTAGTAGTAGTGGTGTAAACTAACAGTAGTGTACTGTGTGTGTCTGAGGGAACGGGGTTGGGGGTAGTAGTAGTAGTAGTGGTGTAAACTAACAGTAGTGTACTGTGTGTGTCTGAGGGAACGGGGTTGGGGGTAGTAGTAGTAGTAGTGGTGTAAACTAACAGTAGTGTACTGTGTGTGTCTGAGGGCGGGGTTGGGGGTAGTAGTAGTAGTAGTGGTGTAAACTAACAGTAGTGTACTGTGTGTGTCTGAGGGAACGGGGTTGGGGGTAGTAGTAGTAGTGGTGTAAACTAACAGTAGTGTACTGTGTGTGTCTGAGGGCGGGGTTGGGGGTAGTAGTGGTGTAAACTAACAGTAGTGTACTGTGTGTGTCGTCAGTGGACTGATTTCTCAGACAGAACGTTAGCCAGATGCCCCCACTGCAGAAAAGTGTGAGTCTATATACCATCTCACATCAACTTATTCCTTTTACCGTTCTTCAACTCTGTTCCTGTACTGACTTCCTGTTTATCTCCGTTGCAGCTCTTCTGTTGGCCGGCGGTACCCCAGGAGGCGGGGCTTGTGGTGTTTCCTGTTGTTTTTGGTTTTCTCTGGCGGCACGGCAGGACTAGTGGTGAGTTTAGTTTCTGAGGATACTATTTCAGTCACAATCGTGTGTGTGTGTGTGTGTGTGTAAGCATCTGTAGGTGGGAACATGGAAGCCAGAGGGAACTATGCTTAGTACTCTAACCTCTGTTTCCCCCTCTGTTACGCTCTCTCTCTGTCTCTCTCTCTCTCTCTCTCTGTCTCTCTCTGTCTGTCTCTCTCTCTGTCTGTCTGTCTCTCTCTCTCTCTGTCTCTCTCTCTCTCTCTGTTTCTCTCTCTCTGTCTCTGTTTCTCTCTCTAGATGGGAACGTGTAAACCAGCCTTGCTCCACAGAGGGATTTATGCCTCTTGGGTCTTCCTGATTCTCCTGACTGTACTGAGCATGTGCAGAATGATCTACTGGGGCTGTCTGAAGATCAGCGAACCCGTACAGAACATCACATAGAGGGGAGAGGAGCCCGTACAGAACATCACATAGAGGGGAGAGGGGCCCGTACAGAACATCACATAGAGGGGAGAGGGGCCCGTACAGAACATCACATAGAGGGGAGAGGAGCCCGTACAGAACATCACATAGAGGGGAGAGGGGCCCGTACAGAACATCACATAGAGGGGAGAGGGGCCCGTACAGAACATCACATAGAGGGGAGAGGGGCCCGTACAGAACATCACATAGAGGGGAGAGGAGCCCGTACAGAACATCACATAGAGGGGAGAGGGGCCCGTACAGAACATCACATAGAGGGGAGAGGGGCCCGTACAGAACATCACATAGAGGGGAGAGGGGCCCGTACAGAACATCACATAGAGGGGAGAGGGGCCCGTACAGAACATCACATAGAGGGGAGAGGGGCCCGTACAGAACATCACATAGAGCAGTGGATCTCAAACTGAGGGGGCGACACGGGGTCCTGCTTTAAACTAAACTCTTGAAAATGATAATAGTAGAATGCACAAGGTACAGTTTCTAAATTGGGTAGTACATCATCAGGTCCTCTTGTCATCATCGTAGACCTTAGAGAGATACGTGTAACGTGTCAGAAATGTCCAGATCAACCAGCCCATGTCAGCTAACGTTTTCTTTATTAAGGTTTTTTTTAGGCCATAGATATTGTTGTAATTTTTTTAGTCACTCAAATATCACATGAATAGACGTTAGGAAAAATTGCAGAATGTATAGAATTGCAACAACAACAAAAATGCTTTAAAACTGCAACATTTTCTTTGCACCACATGACAAAATGTGTAGAATTTCAGGAACTATACTTTAAACCTGCAACATTCTCTCCAACCAGAGGGATGTGAACAGTTTGTGTCATGAACAGAGCTTGTACCCATAGAAATATACGTGGGGGGGGGGGGTCCTCAATGCTGGGAGAGGGACCCCGAGTTAAAACAGAGAACCCCTGACATGGAGGGGAACAGAGAGAGGTACTGAGGGAGATATGGTATAGGAAGGAGCGTGAGAACAAACATTAACAGGACCAAGTCAAACTAGATTAAACTGTCAAAACCTATCTCTGTCTGGAATAACTAACCGGTCTTAGGGGCTTTGTCCCAAATAGTACACTATTCACTATGTAGTGCACTACTTTAGACCAGAGCCCTATTCACTATGTAGTGCACTACTTTAGACCAGAGCCCTATGGAACCCTATTCCCTATATAGTGCACTACTTTAGACCAGAGCCCTATGGAACCCTATTCCCTATGTAGTGCACTACTTTAGACCAGAGCCCTATGGAACCCTATTCCCTATATAGTACACTACTTTAGACCAGAGCCCTATGGAACCCTATTCTCTATATAGTGCACTACTTCTGACCAGAGCCCCATAGGCTCTGTAGTGCGCTATATAAACCTGTGGTCAAAAGCAGTGCACTATATAGGAAATATGGGGCTGAGCCTTTGACTGGCTGGACTAATGGTCCCCTACTGGACTGGCTGGACTAATGGTCCCCTACTGGACTGGCTGGACTAATGGTCCCCTACTGGACTGGCTGGACTAATGGTCCCCTACTGGACTGGCTGGACTAATGGTCCCCTACTGGACTGGCTGGACTAATGGTCCCCTACTGGACTGGCTGGACTAATAGTCCCCTACTGGACTGGCTGGACTAATAGTCCCCTACTGGACTGGCTGGACTAATGGTCCCCTACTGGACTGGCTGGACTAATGGTCCCCTACTGGACTGGCTGGACTAATGGTCCCCTACTGGACTGGCTGGACTAATGGTCCCCTACTGGACTGGCTGGACTAATGGTCCCCTACTGGACTGGCTGGACTAATGGTCCCCTACTGGACTGGCTGGACTAATAGTCCCCTACTGGACTGGCTGGACTAATAGTCCCCTACTGGACTGGCTGGACTAATGGTCCCCTACTGGACTGGCTGGACTAATGGTCCCCTACTGGACTGGCTGGACTAATGGTCCCCTACTGGACTGGCTGGACTAATGGTCCCCTACTGGACTGGCTGGACTAATGGTCCCCTACTGGACTGGCTGGACTAATGGTCCCCTACTGGACTGGCTGGACTAATGGTCCCCTACTGGACTGGCTGTTAGGACTAATAGTCCCCTACTGGACTGGCTGGACTAATGGTCCCCTACTGGACTGGCTGGACTAATGGTCCCCTACTGGACTGGCTGGACTAATGGTCCCCTACTGGACTGGCTGGACTAATGGTCCCCTACTGGACTGGCTGGACTAATGGTCCCCTACTGGACTGGCTGGACTAATGGTCCCCTACTGGACTGGCTGTTAGGACTAATGGTCCCCTACTGGACTGGCTGTTAGGACTAATGGTCCCCTACTGGACTGGCTGGACTAATAGTCCCCTACTGGACTGGCTGGACTAATAGTCCCCTACTGGACTGGCTGGACTAATAGTCCCCTACTGGACTGGCTGGACTAATAGTCCCCTACTGGACTGGCTGGACTAATAGTCCCCTACTGGACTGGCTGGACTAATAGTCCCCTACTGGACTGGCTGGACTAATAGTCCCCTACTGGACTGGCTGGACTAATGGTCCCCTACTGGACTGGCTGGACTAATAGTCCCCTAGTGGACTAATGGTCCCCTACTGGACTGGCTGGACTAATGGTCCCCTACTGGACTGTACATATATATTCACTCAGACTCTGCAGTCATTGTTATGTGATTTATTTTTAAATAGTTGGGTTTATTTTCTATTGTAGAGTTGTCTCCTGTTGTCTGTCACCCTCTCTGGTTAATTGTTGTAATATCTAACTATGGAGAGTCCCTAATGCTACCCTATTCTCTACTACTATTGACCTGAGCCCTATGGGCCATAGTGCCCTACTTTTGACCAGGGCTCTATGGGCCATAGTGCCCTACTTTTGACCAGGGCCTCTATGGGCCATAGTGCCCTACTTTTGACCAGGGCCCTATGGGCCTTAGTGCCCTACTTTTGACCAGGGCCCTATGGGCCTTAGTGCCCTACTTTTGACCAGGGCCCTATGGGCCATAGTGCCCTACTTTTGACCAGGGCTCTATGGGCCATAGTGCCCTACTTTTGACCAGGGCTCTATGGGCCTTAGTGCCCTACTTTTGACCAGGGCCCTATGGGCCATAGTGCCCTACTTTTGACCAGGGCTCTATGGGCCATAGTGCCCTACTTTTGACCAGGGCTCTATGGGCCTTAGTGCCCTACTTTTGACCAGGGCTCTATGGGCCATAGTGCCCTACTTTTGACCTGAGCTCTATGGGCCTTAGTGCCCTACTAATGATTAGATCTGGTCCAAGGCGTTACGTACAGACTTGCTGGTGCTTGAACCTGCTAGATGCATGTAACAACCTGGACCAGAGCTACCTAACAATTATACAGCTGAATAATAAGTCCTGTTGTCTTATATTCTGAGTAATGTTGTGAAACTAAAATACTTTTAACAAACCTCTGTGTGTGTGTGTGTGTGTGTGTGTGTGAGAGAAATATGCATAGGCAGACTGGGAGAATAGTACATTGTTAAAAGTCTAAGCCGTTGTGGGGTGTAAATTAACATGGCTTTGCTTTAAATTAATTAATTAAATTAATTAAAATTATAATATTTTTTTGATCAAATACTGAATTTGGCCTTTACTTCTATAGCCCAGAGAAATGCATTGAATTACACATTCATAAATGGCAAAACAGACCGTCAACCAATAAGAAACCACGTTTTGAAGTGTTTGTCCTGTATGTAGGAGACATAAGCTCAGGAAATGTGTTGTTTTTACAACATCTCGCCCGTTTCTTGGGTAGGGCACAAAACTACCTTCATACTCCAATTGCCCAAAATGCTTCGGACGCTACAAACAGAAGTTGGCACATCGACGGTGACGGGGGACTTGGAGCAAAATGGAGACCACCAACAAATACACATTTTTATTATTGTTGGACAAAAGACTAATCACAAGGAATTCAGGTAAAATGATTTTAATCAAGGAAGTCTTAAAATATTCCCACGAATATATACAGAAACATATTGATTGCATTTATGTAATCAATGTTTGAAATTATTACGGTATATTCATGTCAAATACAATATGTATTTGGGCTATTTGCGGTCAATACCATTGCATTTGTGCGGCAGCTAGATTCAGTTGTCTACCTGTTCTTCAGCCCTTCCGGAAGGACAGGCACACTCATCATCCTCTTCTTGCCCATCTCTTCCTCCGTCTTCCCCATCCGAATCTAAATCTTCCCCTGCTAACCTGAGCTGTAAACCACTTGAACACTGCTGGGGAAATAGACTGACTTCTCCTCCGGGGTAGATTACGTTCAGTTTTTCATACAGATCTGTCAACGCAAGTGGTTTCAACCTTTTTTTCCCGCACACCTCTGCTACATTCTCGCTCCAATATCCCTTGGCCATCCACTCACCCAGGTTTCTGTTGTAACAACAATAGGCAGACCACAAGTAAGATGGGATGTTCACTCGGTTCTTCAGTGTGTTGCCGTTACTGGGCACCGCTCCGGTCACCACATAGGCTTTTATCTTGTTGTTAGCATCCTTACAGTCGTTCTCAAGAATCTTTTTGACACTTTTCTCCATTTTACACCAGCTAAACGCATTTGAGGACACTGCTTGCGGAACGCAGTTGGTCAGGGTAAAGGTGGAATTCTTGCTTTCTATATCATGCGCATGCTCATTTGGAAACATGTGACCTCTGTTCACCTTGTGTGTGTCCTCTGCTCCAACATAGTCTTCTTTGACAGCCTGGTTTGGGTAATTGGTTCCCGGTGTAGCCAGTGCCATATTGGGATCTTCCTCTTCATCCAGCTACAGGAACAATATTTATTTGAAATACTTTTAAGATACACACTTCACAGATCTATTGACAGAGTATTCACACATCTTACACATACAGTATGTTACAGTATATGTCCAGTCATTTAAAATAAGATTTTCATTAATGCATTAATGCACAAAGAATGAATGAATCAATTACCTGGGGTTCTATCTTCCATGCTGGCCTTTTGATGCTGTCGCTCCCAGAACCAATGAAGGTGTAGGCTGAGAACACAGGGATCCTGTTGGCCGTGTCATAAAGAGTTGCGTACCTGTAGACGTTGTCGAACAACTGGCAAATCGGTTTGTAATGGTTCTTTGCAGTCCCATCAAGCAAAATACCCGGGATATTTGGAGTCTTCTCATCCAGGAAGAACCCCTTGCACTTTGGATCGAACTTCACCACCACCTCAGAGAGCGCAGTGTGAAGGTAAGAGAAAAGAAGAAGAGCAGAGAGATGCGTCAATACCCCCATCATCATCACTTGAAGACTCTGTCACCACAGAGACAAAGGTGAAGTTGCAGAGACCAGTCGTTTTCAGAGACAACTCCTTCAAGTGTCAAGACAGAACAAGGAGGGTTGGTTTGCATAAACTGTTCTGTGGCTGCATTTACGCACATAACCCAATTCATATTTTTTTTCTTCCACTAATTGATCTTTTGACCAATCACATTAGATCTTTTTACCTCAGCGCTTTTTCAGAGCCAATCTGATTGGTCAAAAAAGGTGGTACCATAAGGTAGGACCATTCTAGCCAATGAGAGGGCAGATACGTGTGTGTGAACAACAGGCCATAGAGATAGATAGAGGAGTCATCTTTGTATCTGTGCCATTATAACGTCTGTGGCAGCATGGGCAGCGCCATTGAGGTGGTTTCTGTTTAAAGTAGTCAATTTTCTCCTCATTGGCTGATCTCTCCCAACTCATAGAAATACCAGTTGACTATTTAAAAAGATGGAAGCCCTCAATGGCTAGGTCCATGTTTAAAATTGGTTTATATTCAAGATGAGTCCTCTATCTATCTCTATGACAACAGCACAACTCACATATAAAGTTTTTTTTTTTTCAAAGTTGCCGAAATCCCACGAGTCCATTTATATCCGTGGTACCTAACCATTATGAAAATATATATTTGATTAAATAAACTTTGCGCAGTGGTGTAAAGTACTTAATAAAAAACACTTTAAAGTACTACTTAAGTAGTTTTTAGGGGGTATATGTACTTTACTATTTATATTTTTGACAACTTTTACTCCACTACGTTCCTAAAGAATTAAGGTACTTTTTACTACATACATTTTCCCTGACACCCAAAAGTACTCGTTACATTTTGAATGCTTATTAGCAGGACAGGAAAATGGTCCAATTTATACATTTATCAAGAAAACATCCCTGGTCATCCCTACTGCCTCTGATCTGGAGGACTCACTAAACATACATGCTTCATTTGTAAATTATGTCCGAGTGTTGGATTGCGCCCCTGGCTATCAGTCAATAAAAAACAAGAAAATTGTGCCGTTTGCTTAATATAAGGAATTTTACTCAAGTAGTATTTTACTGGGTGACTTTCACTTTTCACTTTTACTGGGTGACTTTCACTTTTTTTTTCATGGACCGATTTTGGGCGGAGTAAAACCTCTCGCTTCCCCTCTTCCTCTCTGGCCATAATGTGTCACAACCAAACATTCCCTATTCTGAAGTGTAACCATGGCTGCGTTCAGTAAGTTTTAACGCTCCGGAACATTCAATTGAACGGAAACGGTACTGTACTGAACGACCAGTTGATAAAAGGGGTAGGGGTTGGGTTGTGGGTTAGGGAACACTGTCAGCATGTCCACTGCCCTTTTCAATACGTCACTCATTGCTTCAAGCCACGCCATGACACACCCACCAAACAGAAGCTAACGTACCTCAAAGTCTGGATTCTAGCCTCTTTCACCACTTCCTGTAGAGTCATCTATTGGACTCTAGCCTCTTTCACCACTTCCTGTAGTCATCTATTGGACTCTAGCCTCTTTCACCACTTCCTGTAGAGTCATCTATTGGACTCTAGCCTCTTTCACCACTTCCTGTAGAGTCATCTATTGGACTCTAGCTTCTTTCACCACTTCCTGTAGAGTCATCTATTGGACTCTAGCTTCTTGCACCACTTCCTGTAGAGTCATCTATTGGACTCTAGCCTCTTTCACCACTTCCTGTAGTCATCTATTGGACTCTAGCCTCTTTCACCACTTCCTGTAGAGTCATCTATTGGACTCTAGCCTCTTTCACCACTTCCTGTAGAGTCATCTATTGGACTCTAGCTTCTTTCACCACTTCCTGTAGAGTCATCTATTGGACTCTAGCTTCTTTCACCACTTCCTGTAGAGTCATCTATTGGACTCTAGCCTCTTTCACCACTTCCTGTAGTCATCTATTGGACTCTAGCCTCTTTCACCACTTCCTGTAGAGTCATCTATTGGACTCTAGCCTCTTTCACCACTTCCTGTAGAGTCATCTATTGGACTCTAGCCTCTTTCACCACTTCCTGTAGAGTCATCTATTGGACTCTAGCTTCTTTCACCACTTCCTGTAGAGTCATCTATTGGACTCTAGCCTCTTTCACCACTTCCTGTAGAGTCATCTATTGGACTCTAGCTTCTTCCACCCAATGGAAAAACCAACAACTAGTAAGGAGAAGCATATTGAACCCAGCAATGTTAACTTAATTCAATGGTTCATATTATATCATTTCTGTGTGTCTCATCTCCCTCCAGGCTGATATCTGGTCTTTAGAGCTAAAGGAGGACCTCCTAACAGTGATATGCAGTGAACCTTATGAATGTTGATCTGTAAATGTGCCCCCCCCCCCCCTCCCAGGCTGATACCTGATCATTAGGTATAACAGCTATAGAGCTAGCTAAAACAGAACCTGCTAACAGTGACCTGTATCCCACTGATCATTGGGTATAACAGCTATAGAGCTAGCTAAAACAGAACCTGCTAACAGTGACCTGTATCCCAATGATGGCCTGCCTCTGAAGATAAACAGGGTTGGTCCTAGTCAGTCCCTGGATGGGAGACCAGACGCTGATAGAAGTGGTGTTGGAGTGCCAGTAGGGGGCACTCTTTCTTCTGGTCTAAAAAAAATATCCCAGGGCAGTGATTGGGGACATTGCCCTGTCTAGGTGGCTGTCTTTCAGATAGGATGTGAAACAGGTGTCCTGACTCTCTGTGGTCACTAAAGATCCCATGGTACTTATCATAAGAGTAGGGGTGTTCTGGCTAAATTCCCAATCTGGCCATCATACTGTCATGGCCACCTAATCATCCCCAGTTTACAAATTGCTCATTCATTTCCCCTGTAACTATTCCCCAGGTTGTTGCTGAGAATGTGTTCTCAGTCAACCTACCTGTTAAAATCAGGGTTAGATTAAAAAAAACTAAAAAGGTGTTCTGATCCTCCCTCCCTCGGTAAACTGACCTCTCCAAGAGTTCACTGACTCAATGAGGATCCAGTCTTCCAAGGAGGGTGTGTCCGTCTCCGTCTCTCTCAAAACGGACTAGAGAAGATCTGAGGTTCTTCAATGTGGAAGGGCATGAGGAATTTCACCCTGTGAAATGTTGTTTGTTACTGCCATCTGGTGGTTGAATGTGGATGAACAGAAAAAAAGTAATATTTATCTTCCTAATTATCCATTTTTTTTCTCTCAATTCCTCTCCCCTCTTCTGTCTCCCCCTCTCATCTCCTCTCCCTTCCTCTGTCTCCCCCTCTCATCTCCTCTCCCCTCCTCTGTCTCCCCTCCTCTGTCTCCCCCTCTCATCTCCTCTCCCCTCCTCTGTCTCCCCTCACCCCTCCTCTGTCTCCCCTCCACTGTCTCCCCCCTCTCCCTTCCTCTGTCTCCCCCCCCCTCCTCTCCCCTCCTCTGTCTCCCCTCCCCCCTACTCTGTTTCCCCTCCCCCCTCTCTCTTCCCTCCTCTGTCTCCCCTCCCCCTCTCCCCCCCTCTGTCTCCCCTCCCCCCTCTCCCCTCCCTCTCCCCTCCTCCCTCCTCCTCTGTCTCCCCTCCTCCCCCCTCCTCTGTCTCCCCTCCCCCCTCTCTCCTCCTGTCTCCCCTCCCCCCTCTCTCCTCCCTCCTCTGTCTCCCCTCCCCCCTCTCTCCTCCCTCCTCTGTCTCCCCTCCCCCCTCTCTCCCCTTCTGTCTCCCCTCCCCCCTCTCCCCTCCTCTGTCTCCCCTCCCCCTCCTCTGTCTCTCCTCCTCTTTCTCCCCCTCTCTCCTCCTCTGTCTCCCCTCCCCCCTCTCCCCTCCTCCCCCCTCCTCCGTCTCCCCTCCCCCTCCTCTGTCTCTCCTCCTCCTCTCCCCTCCCCCTCTCTCCTCCTCTGTCTACCCTCCCCACTCCCCTGTCTCCCCTCCTCTGTCTCCCCTCCTCTGTCTCTCCTCCTCTGTCTCTCCTCCTCTGTCTCCCCTCCTCTGTCTCTCCTCCTCTGTCTCCCCTCCTCCCTCCTCCTCTGTCTCCCCTCCCCCCTCTAAAAAATAGAGAGCGTAAAAAATAGAGAGCGGAGGGAGTTGGTGAATCTATATACATCCAGTAAGAATGTGTCCTATATAAATTACACGGTGGTTGGAGCCTTTCAAGGAAATGACCAGGGTTTTTGTGTACGCTACTCTGCCCTGCAGCAGGAAGTCTTCTGTGTCAGTGGTTTACTTGTTCCCATTCCACTAACACTGTCAGCTCTCTATTCAACCACAATCCGTCTCATGGGCATCGATATATATATACAGTTGAAGTCGGAAGTTTACATAAACCTTAGCCAAATACATTTAAACTCAGTTGTTCACAATTCCTGGCATTTAATTATAGAATAAATTCCTTGTTTTAGGTCAGTTAGGATCACCACTTTATTTTAAGAATGTGAAATGTCAGAATAATAGTAGAGAGAATGATTTATTTCAGCTTTTATTTCTTTCATCACATTCCCAGTGGGTCAGAAGTTTACATACACTCAATTAGTATTTGGTAGCATTGCCTTTAAATTGTTTAATATGGGTCAAATGTTTCGGGTAGCCTTCCACAAGCTTCCCACAATAAGTTGGGTGAACTACGCTAGAGACACGGCGATTCAGACAGCTAGCGGGCCGGGGCTAGCAGATGGGCCTTCGGCAATGTCGCAACGGAAGAGCCTGTTGAAACCACCTCAGACAGTTACGTCGGCAGACCAGTCGTGATGGATCGGCGGGGCTCCTTGTCGGCAATAAAGGGTCCAGGCCAATTGGCAAAAGAGCTTTTGTAGCCCAAGAATTAGCTGGTAGACCTATTCGGCGAGGTGGGAGATGGGCCTAGCTCGAGGCTAGCTCCAGGCTAACTGGTGCTTGCTTCGGGACAGAGGCGTTAGCCAGGAGTAGCCACTCGGATTGCAGCTAGCTAGCTGCGATGATCCGGTGTAATGTACCAGGGCTTGCGGCAGGAATCCGGTGATGAGATAGAGAAAAAGCAGTCCGATATGCTCCTGGTTGATATCGCGCTGTGCAGACTGGCAGGTATTGACCGAGCTGAACCTGGCTGGTGTCCGAGTTAACGGTGATGACCGCTAGCAGTGGCTAACTGACTACTAGCTAGCTTCTGGTAGGGGTTCCCGAATCTAAAGTATAAGGCAGGAAAGTATATTCAGGTCGTAGATGGACAGTTAAATTCAAATATATACGAGATATATACGGGGGAAAAAACAGAGGAAAACGACTATGTACACGGGACAAGACGGGACAAGACGGAACAAGACGGGACAAGACGGGACAAGACGAACACACGTCCGACTGCTACGCCATCTTGGTTGTGTCTCAACTGTCTCAAGGCTTAAAACTCATTCTTTAACCCTGTCTCCGCCTCTTCATCTACACGGATTGAAGTGGATTTAACAAGTGACATCAATAAGGGATCATAGCAATCGCCAGGATTCGCCTGGTCTGTCTACATCATAATGTTTTGTACAGTGTATTTGCTGTCAGGTCGACGAGTCCTCCTTGGCTGTAGGTTTGGTACTTAGCCAGTAGATGGTGTTAATGCTTTAAAAATGTGTGTGTGTGTGTGTGTGTGTGTGTGTGTGTGTGTGTGTGTGTGTGTGTGTGTGTGTGTGTGTGTGTGTGTGTGTGTGTGTGTGTGTGTGTGTGTGTGTGTGTGTGTGTGTGTTTTCATTTATGTCACACACACTCCCATCATTCATCTCCTTTGTGTCACTATTTTTTTCCCCCTCCTCTCCTCCTCCTCCTCCTCTCCTCCCTCCCTCCTCCTCCTCTCTCCTCTCTCCTCTCTCTTCCTCCTCTCCCCCTTCCTCCCTCCCTCCCCCTCTCCCCCTTCCTCCCTCCCTCCTCCTCCTCCTCCTCCTCCTCTCCACAGGGGTGCGGTTGTTTTGACACTGTACCACAGGTGCTGAACAGTATAAACCTCTGTTCTCTGGTCACCATCTGTCTACCCCAACCTCCCAACCTCTCTCTCTCTCTCTCTCTCTCAATTCAATTCAATTCAAGGGGCTTTATTGGCATGGGAAACATGTGTTAACATTGCCAAAGCAAGTGAGGTAGGTAATATACAAAAATCAAATAAACAATAAAAATGAACAGTAAACATTACACATACAGAAGTCTCTCTCTCTCTCTCTCTCTCTCTCTCTCTCTCTAACTCTTTCTAACTCTTTCTAACTCTCTCTAGTCCTCTCACTCTAACTCTCTAGTCCTCTCACTCTCTCTAGTCCTCTCTCTCTCTCTCTCTCTCTCTCAGTCACACACTATCTTAACCTTTCTGTTTGACTTCTGTATGGTAAATGGTTTGGACCTGTGTTAAGCTGCACACTGTGTTCCTCTGTTTCCACCATTACTTCATCATTAAGGCCTGTTGTGTGTTTCTCCCTCTCTGTCTGAAGAGAATCCAGACTCATCGTCATATATTCCACCTTCTATCTCTCTTCCTCTGTCCATTGCTCTCTTTCCTTCCATCTCTCTCTCTATCTCTCTCTCTCTCTCTCTCTCTCTCTCTCTCTCTCTCTCTTTCTCTCTCAATCTCTCTCTCCTCCTCTTCAAAAAGTGATTGGAATATCGTAACGCGACCCAGTAAAACTGGAGGGAGAGGAATGTTGGAGCCTGGTCGAGGATTCCCAGATGGGGAAAAGGGCTTCCTGCATCATAAACACACCTCTCATCTCCACAAGATGGAAAAGACACCATCTGTGTAGTTCTAGTAATATAACGTTTTGGAGTTCATTAATATTAATATTCCTTTCTCTCCCAGGAAATCAATGTTGTGATCTCACTCCTCCGGTCTGTCCCAAGGGCGAAGAACTGGCACAGAATCTTTCATCAGTATCACGCCCTGACCATAGAGAGACCTTTTTATGTCTCTATTTGGTTTGGTCAGGGTGTGATTTGGGGTGGGCATTCTATGTTTTCGTTTTCTATGATTTTGTATTTCTATGTTTTGGCCGGGTATGGTTCTTAATCAGGGACAGCTGTCTATCGTTGTCTCTGATTGGGAACCATACTTAGGTAGCCCTTTTTCCCTCCTTTCATTGTGGGAAGTTGTCTTTGTTTCTGGCACATTGCCCTTAAGCTTCACGGTTGTTTTTGTTTATTGTTTTGTTGGCGAGATTCCATAATAAAAAGGAATATGTACGATCACCACGCTGCACCTTGATCCGCTTCCTTCAACGACGGCCGGGACAATCAGCTGGGGGAAAATATCAATATCTACACTGCTCTTTTTTCCAAAACAACGTGATCACCAACAGGCTGTACTGTCTGGAGGAACAACAGACTGTACTGTCTGGAGGAACAACAGACTGTACTGTCTGGAGGAACAACAGGCTGTACTGTCTGGAGGAACAACAGACTGTACTGTCTGGAGGAACAACAGACTGTACTGTCTGGAGGAACAACAGGCTGTACTGTCTGGAGGAACAACAGGCTGTACTGTCTGGAGGAACAACAGGTTGTACTGTCTGGAGGAACAACAGGCTGTACTGTCTGGAGGAACAACAGGCTGTACTGTCTGGAGGAACAACAGGGTGTACTGTCTGGAGGAACAACAGGCTGTACTGTCTGGAGGAACAACAGGCTGTACTGTCTGGAGGAACAACAGGCTGTACTGTCTGGAGGAACAACAGGCTGTACTGTCTGGAGGAACAACAGGGTGTACTGTCTGGAGGAACAACAGGGTGTACTGTCTGGAGGAACAACAGGCTGTACTGTCTGGAGGAACAACAGGATCACCAACAGGCTGTACTGTCTGGAGGAACAACAGGCTGTACTGTCTGGAGGAACAACAGGCTGTACTGTCTGGAGGAACAACAGGATCACCAACAGGGTGTACTGTCTGGAGGAACAACAGGCTGTACTGTCTGGAGGAACAACAGGCTGTACTGTCTGGAGGAACAACAGGATCATCAACAGGCTGTACAGTCTGGAGGAACAACAGGCTGTACTGTCTGGAGGAACAACAGGCTGTACTGTCTGGAGGAACAACAGGATCACCAACAGGCTGTACTGTCTGGAGGAACAACAGGCTGTACTGTCTGGAGGAACAACAGGCTGTACTGTCTGGAGGAACAACAGGATCACCAACAGGCTGTACTGTCTGGAGGAACAACAGGCTGTACTGTCTGGAGGAACAACAGGTTGTACTGTCTGGAGGAACAACATGCTGTACTGTCTGGAGGAACAACAGGATCCCCAACAGACTGTACTGTCTGGAGGAACAACAGGATCACCAACAGGCTGTACTGTCTGGAGGAACAACAGGCTGTACTGTCTGGAGGAACAACAGGCTGTACTGTCTGGAGGAACAACAGGCTGTACTGTCTGGAGGAACAACAGGATCACCAACAGGCTGTACTGTCTGGAGGAACAACAGGCTGTACTGTCTGGAGGAACAACAGGCTGTACTGTCTGGAGGAACAACAAGATGTACTGTCTGGAGGAACAACAAGATGTACTGTCTGGAGGAACAATAGGATCACCAACAGGCTGTACTGTCTGGAGGAACAACAGGCTGTACTGTCTGGAGGAACAACAGGCTGTACTGTCTGGAGGAACAACAGGATAACCAACAGGCTGTACTGTCTGGAGGAACAACAGGCTGTACTGTCTGGAGGAACAACAGGCTGTACTGTCTGGAGGAACAACAGGCTGTACTGTCTGGAGGAACAACAGGCTGAGGCCTCTCTTAGAGGTAGAGAATCCCAGTGGAGAGGGGAACCGGCCAGGCAGAGACAGCAAGAGCGGTTCGTTGCTCCAGAGCCTTTCCGTTCACCTTCACACTCCTGGGCCAGACTACACTCAATCATAGGACCTACTGAAGAGATGAGTCTTCAATAAAGACTTAAAGGTCGAGACTGAGTCTGCGTCTCTCACATGGGTAGGCAGACCATTCCATAAAAATGGAGATCTATAGGAGAAAGCCCTGCCTCCAGCTGTTTGCTAAGAAATTCTAGGGACAATTAGGAGGCCTGCGTCTTGTGACCGTAGGTGTAGGTATAGGTATGGTGTAGGTATGTACGGCAGGACCAAATCGGACAGATAAGTAGGAGCAAACCCATGTAATGCTTTGTAGGTTAGCAGTAAAACGTTGAAATCAGCCCTTGCCTTAACAGGAAGCCAGTGTAGGGAGGCTAGCACTGGAGTAATATGATCACATGTTTTGGTTCTAGTCAAGATTCTAGCAGCCGTATTTAGCACTAACTGAAGTTTATTTAGTGCTTTATCCGGGTAGCCGGAAAGTAGAGCATTGCAGTAGTCTAATATAGAAGAAACAAAAGCATGGATACATTTTTCTGCATCATTTTTGGACAGAAAGTTTCTGATTTTTGCAATGTTACGTAGATGGAAAAAAGCTGTCCTTGAAACAGTCTTGATATGTTCGTCAAAAGAGAGATCAGGGTCCAGAGTAACGCCGAGGTCCTTCACAGTTTTATTTGAGGCGACTGTACAACCATCAAGATTAATTGTCAGATTCAACAGAAGATCTCTTTGTTCCTTGGGACCCTAGAACAAGCATCTCTGTTTTGTCCGAGTTTAAAAGTAGAAAAAGTGCTGCCATCCACTTCCTTATGTCTGAAACACAGGCTTCCAGGGAGGGAAATTTTGGGGCTTCACCATGTTTCATTGAAATGTACAGCTGTGTGTCATCCGCATAGCAGTGAAAGTTAACATTATGTTTCCTAATAACATCACCAAAATGAATAGCGAGCGTTATTTCACCGCACATACTACAGATGTCGGATCTTAATTCGTCGCAGGAGGAAAATAACGGATCCTAACCCTGCAGCAGGAGGATTGTAATGAGTATTCAATATGTAGAATCACTGCCATGGTGCAGCTCAAAGAGGTGTTTGTACAATAACTCAGACTGCAGTTCAGCTGGGCGTCAGATCAAGTAGCCTATATGGGCTACAGCACGTCTCGTGTGAATTCTTATATTTGTAGAGGGAAGATGAAAATCCATTTTTTTAGATCAATTGTTTTGTTATACAATAGCATTAAAAAACTATGAAATAACACATATGGAATCATGTAGTAACCAAAAAAGTGCTGAACAAATCAAAACATATTTTATATTTGAGATTCTTCCAAGTAGCCACCCTTTGCCTTGATGACAGCTTTGCACACTCTTGGCATTCTCTCAACCAGCTTCACCTGGAATGCTTTTCCAACAGTCTTGAAGTAGTTCCCACACATGCTGAGCACTTGTTGGCTGCTTTTCCTTCACTCTGCGGTCCAACTCATCCACAAACAATCTCAATTGGGTTGAGGTTGGGTGATTGTAGAGGCCAGGTCATCTGATACAGCACTCAATCACTCTCCTTCTTGGTCAAATACCCCTTACACAGCCTGGAGGTGTGTTGGGTCATTGTCCTGTTGAAAAACAAATGTTAGTCCCGCTAAGCGCAAACCAGATGGGATGGTGTATCACTGCAGAATGCTGTGGTAGCCATGTTGGTTAAGTGTGCCTTGAATTCTAAATAAATCACTGACAGTGTCACCAGAAAAGCACCCCCACACCATCACACCTCCTCCTCCATGCTTCACGGTGGAAACCACACATACGGAGATCATCCGTTCACCTGCTCTGTGTCTCACAAAGTCACGATGGTTGGAACCAAAAATCTCAAATTTGGACTCATCAGACCAAAGGACAGATTTCCACCGGTCTAATGTCCATTCCTCGTGTTTCTTGGCCCAAGCAAGTCTCTTCTTATTATTGGTGTCCTTTAGTAGTGGTTTCTTTGCAGCAATTCAACCATGAAGGCCTCATTCAAATCAAATCAAATTGTATTTGTCACCTGCACCGAAAGCACATTTGTGGCCTGCTGGAGGTCATTTTGCAGGGCTCTGGCAGTGCACCTCCTTGCACAAAGGCGGAGGTAGCGGTCCTGCTGCTGGGTTGTTGCCCTCCTACGGCCTCCTCCACGTCTCCTGATGTACTGGCCTGTCTCCTGGTAGCGCCTCCATGCTCTGGACACTACGCTGACAGACACAGCAAACCTTTTTGCCACAGCTCGCATTGATGTGCCATCCTGGATGAACTGCACTACCTGAGCCACTTGTGTGGGTTGTAGACTCCGTCTCATGCTACCACTAGAGTGAGAGCACCGTCAGCATTCAAAAGTGACCAAAACATCAGCCAGGAAGCATAGGAACTGAGAAGTGGTCTGTGGCCACCACCTGCAGAACCACTCCTTTATTGGGGGTGTCTTGCTAATTGCCTATAACTTCAACCTGTTGTCTATTCCATTTGCACAACAGCATGTGAAATTTATTGTCAATCAGTGTTGCTTCCTAAGTGGACAGTTTGATTTCATAGAAGTGTGATTGACTTGGAGTTACATTGTGTTGTTTAAGTGTTCCCTTTATTTTTTTGAGCAGTGTAGTTTGTTGGTGATGTGGACACCAAGGAACTTGAAGCTCTCAACCTGCCCCATTACAGCCCCGTTGATGAGAATGGGGGCGTGTTCGATCCTCCTTTTCCTCTAATCCACAATCATCTCCTTTGTCTTGATCACGTTGAGGGAGAGGCTGTTGTCCTGGCACCACACGGCCAGGTCTCTGACCTCCTCCCTATAGGCTGTCTTTGTCGGTGATCAGGCCTACCAACATTGTGTCATCGGCAAACTTAATGAGGGTGTTGGAGTCGTCCCTGGCCATGCAGTCATCAGTGAACAGGGAGTACAGGAGGGGACTGAGCCCTGAGGGGCCCCCGTGTTAAGGATCAGCATGGCGGATGTGTTGTTACCTACCCTTACCACCTGGGGGCAGCCCATTAGGAAGTCCAGGATCCATTTGCAGAGGGAGGGGTTTAGTCCCAGGGTCCTTAGCTTATTGATGAGCTTTGAGGGCACTATGGTGTTGAACGCTGCGCTGTAGTCAATGAACAGCATTCTCACATCTGTGTTTATTTTGTCCAGTTGGGAAAGGGCAGTGTGGAGTGCAATAGAGATTGCATCATCTGAGGCTCTGTTGGGGCGGTATGCAAATTGGAGTGGGTCTACGGTTTTTGGGATAATGGTGTTGATGTGAGCCATGACCAGCCTTTCAAAGCTACGGTCAGTAGTCATTTAGGCAGGTTACCTTAGTGTTCTTGGGCATAGGGACTATGGTGGTCTGCTTAAAACATGTTGGTATTACAGACTTGGACAGGGAGAGGTTGAAAATGTCAGTGAAGACACTTGCCAGTTGGTCAGTGCATGCTCGGAGTACACGTCCTGGTAATCAGTCTGGCCCTGCGGCCTTGTGAATGTTGACCTGTTTAAAGGTCTTACATCGGCTGCGTGGAGCCTGGTCACACAGTCGTCCGGAACAGCTGATGCTCTCATGCATGCTTCAGTGTTACTTCCCTCGAAGCGAGCACAGAAGTAATTTAACTCGTCTGGTAGGCTCGTGTCACTAGGCAGCTCGCGGCTGTGCTTCCCTTTTGTAGTTTGTAATAGTTTGCAAGCCCTGCCACATCCAACGAGCGTCGGAACCGGTGTAGTACGATTCAATCTTAGTCCTGTATTGAAGCTTTGCCTGTTTGATGGTTCGTCGGAGGGCATAGCGGGATTTCTTATAAGCTTCCAGGTTAGAGTCCCACTCCTTGAAAGCGGCAGCTCTACCCTTTAGCTCAGTGCGGATGTTGCCTGTAATCCATGGCTTCTGGTTGGGGTATGTACGTACAGTCACTGTGGGGACAACGTCATCGGTGTACTTATTGATGAAGCCAGTGACTGATGTGGTGTACTCCTCAATGCCATCGGAAGAATCCCGGAACATATTCCAGTCTGTGCTAGCAAAACAGTCCTGTAGCTTAGCATCTGCTTCATCTGACCACTTTGTTATTGACCGAGACACTGGTACTTCCTGCTTTAGTTTTTGCTTGTAAGCAGGAATCAGGAGGATAGAATTATGGTAAGATTTGCCAAATGGAGGGCGAGGGAGAGCTTTGAACGTGTCTCTGTGTGTGGAGTAAAGGTGGTCTAGAGTCTTTTTTCCTCTGGTTGCACACGTGACATGCTGGTAGAAATGAGGTAAAACTGATTTAAGTTTTCCTGCATTAAAGTCCCCGGCCACTAGGAGTGCCGCCTCTGGATTAGCGTTTTCCTGTTCCTGTTTGCTTATGGCCGTATACAGCTCATTGAGTGCGGTTTTAGTGCCAGCATCGGTTTGTGGTTGTAAATAGACAGCTACGAAAAATACAGATTAAAATTATCTTGGTAAATAGTGTGGTCTACAGCTTATCATGAGATACTCTACCTCAGGCGAGCAAAACCTCAAGACTTCCTTATATTTCGTGCGCCAGCTGTTGTTTACAAATATACATAGACCGACACCCCTTGTCTTACCGGAGGCTGCTGTTCTATCCTGCCAATGCATTGTAAAACCCGCCAGCTGTATGTTATTCATGTCGTCGTTCAGCCACGACTCGGTGAAACACAAGATATTACCGTTTTTAATGTCCCGTTGGTAGGATATACGTGATCGTAGTTTGTCTATTTTATTTTCCATTGATTGTACGTTGACTAATAGGACCGATGGTAAAGGGAGATTACCCGCTCGCCCGTCGGATCCTTATAAGGCACCCGGACCTTCGTCCCCGATATCTCCGTCTCTTTCTGCTGTGAATGGCGGGGATGAGGGCCTTGTCGGGCGTCTGAAGTAAATCCGTCCGACTCGTTGAAGAGAAAGTATTCCTCCAGTACGGGGTGAGTAATCGCTGTCCTGATATCTAGATGCTCTTTTCAGGTCTTAAGACACGGTGGCAGAAACATTATGTACAAAATAAGTTACAAAAAACACACACAATAGCACAATTGGTTAGGGGATCGTAAAGGGGATTCACGCAGTCTTCTCTGAACAGTTGATGTTGAGATATGTCTGTTACTTGAACTCTGTGAAACATTTATTTGGGCTGCAATTTCTGAGGCTGGTAACTCTAATAAACTTATCCTCTGCAGGAGAGGTAACTCTGAGTCTTCCTTTCCTGTGGGGGTCCTCGTGAGAGCCAGTTTCATCATAGCGCGTGATGGTTTTTGTGACCACTCCCCCCCGACATGGAGAAAAATAGAACTGCTAATTTTCAAGGAATCATCAGGCTCATTTGAATTTCTTGATGCAACTGGAAAATTCTCTGTGACAAAAGAGTAATCAAGTTAAAATCCAACATCTGTAGTGTACATGGGCCATTAAGACACACAATGGAGACAGGAATCGGTAACCATAGCAACTAAATAAACAAACGTTATCGACATGCAAAATGTGAATCGCTTACTGCATTAAAAAAGTAATTACACGCAAAAAAAATTTATTAACTGAAAAATGTATTAGAAAACAATGATTTTTATTGTTAAAAAACTTTATAAACTAATAGTGTTAGCTAGCTAGTTAGTTGGTCGTGCTGTTGGACTAACGTGCTGATGTATCACCACACAGGCTACATGTTCTACTGTGATTGGTCAAAAACAACAGTTTTAAGAAGTTAAAACTTCTTATGGCTGCAATCCCAGTAACGGGATGATATGACAACAGCCAGTGAAAGCGCAGGGCGCCAAATTCAAAACAACAGAAATCTCATAATTAAAATTCCTCAGACATACATGTTTCTTATACCATTTTAAAGGTAATCTTGTTGTTAATCCCACCAAAGTGTCCGATTTCAAATATGCTTTTCAGCGAAAGCACTACAAACGATTATGTTAGGTCACACCAAACCACAATAAGCACAGCCATTTTTCCAGCGAAAGATAGCAGTCACAAAAAGCAGAAATATAGCTAAAATTAATCACTAACCTTTGATGATCTTCATCAGATGACACTCATAGGACTTCATGTTACACAATACATGCATGTTTTGTTTGATAAAGTTCATATTTATATAAAAAAATCGGAGTTTACATTGGCGCGTTACATTCACTAGTTCCAAAAACATCCAGTGATAATGCATAGCCACATCGTTGCAACAGAAATACTCATCATAAATGTAGATGATAATACAAGTTATACACATGGAATTATAGATATACCTCTCCTTAATGCAACCGCTGTGTCAGATTTCAAAAAAACTTTACGGAAAAAGCAAACCATGCAATAATCTGAGACGGAGCTCAGAACAAGAGTCAAATTAGCCGCCATGTTGGAGTCAACAGAAACCAGAAATGACATAATAAATATTCCCTTACCTTTGATGATCTTCATCACAATACACTCCCAGGAATCCCAGGTCCACAATAAATGCTTGATTTGTTCGATAATGTCCGTTATTTATGTCCAATTAGCTACTTTGGTTAGCACGTTTGGTAAACAATTCCAAAGTCACAAAGCGCGTTCATTAAAACGTGACGAAATGTCCAAAAGTTCCGTAACGGTCAGTAGAAACATGTCAAACGATGTACTGAATCAATCTTTAGAATGTTGTTAACATACATCTTGAATAACATTCCAACCGGAGAATTACATTGACTTCAGTTGAGCGATGGAACGGAGCTGCCTATCACGTGAACGCACGTGGTCAAAGCATGGTCACCTCATGGCAGTGGTTACTCATTCCTGTCTCCTTCGGCCCCCATTCACAGTAGAGTCATCAGACAAAGTTCTATTGACTGTTGACATCTAGTGGAAGCCGTAGGAAGTGAAAACTCATCCATATCTCGCTGTAATTTCAATGGGAGCTTGGTTGAAAATCTACCAGCCTCAGAAAAAATCCAAACACGAAGTGGAACTTCTCAGGTTTTTGCCTGCCATATGAGTTATGTTATACTCACAGACACAATTCAAAGTTTTAGAAACTTCAGAGTGTTTTCTATCCAATACTAATAATAATATGCATATATTAGCAACTATGACTGAGGAGCAAGCCGTTTACTCTGGGCACCTCTGTGCACCTTTCATCCAAGCTACTCAACACTGCCCCTGCAGCCATAAGAAGTTAAATAAATAGAGCAGAATGCTATTTTCTCCACTTCGGCTGAGCGGCCTGACCGCTGACAGCTCCACTCTTCTCCACCGGGCTAGTGTAGACTACTTTAGTGTAGCAACCAAGGGGGGGGGACAGTCGAGCAGATCTTGAACCAGCAACTCCGTGTGCCATAAAGGAACGGACAACCCTCAATAGGCTTCCCTCGAGTTGAATGAAAATCTATTATCGTCCTTGACAACAAAACTCTTTTCTCTTTCCTTCTCCCAAATCAAGTGGGCGTGCAGTGGGGACTACATCTGTCAGTGGGCGTGCAGTGGGGACTACATCAGTCAGTGGGCGTGCAGTGGGGGACTACATCAGTCAGTGGGCGTGCAGCGGGGACTACATCAGTCAGTGGACGTGCAGCGGGGACTACATCAGTCAGTCGGCGTGCAGTGGGGACTACATCAGTCAGTGGGCGTGCAGTGGGGACTACATCAGTCAGTGGGCGTGCAGTGGGGACTACATCAGTCAGTGGGAGTGCAGTAGGGGACTACATCAGTCAGTGGGCGTGCAGTCGGGACTACATCAGTCGATGTACATACATAGTTCCCAGAAAAAATCATCTTTCTGTCAGGACTGTCATACCACTGAGGCTTGGAATGCGGCAGAGTAGAATGCTCATAACCTCAGACTATGGAGACAGAGTGTTAATCTCTCCTGTGTGTGTGTGTGTGTGTGTGTGTGTGCTAGTGCTACAACAACAGTGGAAATATAAAAAAGTATTACTCATATAGTAGTATCATATAGTAGTAATATATAGTAGTATCATATAGTAGTATCATATAGTAGTATCATGTAGTGGTATCATATAGTAGTAATATATAGAAGTATTACATAGTAGTATCATATAGTAGTAATATATAGTAGTATCATATAGTAGTAATATATAGTAGTATTACATAGTAGTATCATATAGTAGTATCATGTAGTGGTATCATATAGTAGTAATATATAGTAGTATCATATAGTAGTATTACATAGTAGTATCATATAGTAGTAATATATAGTAGTATTACATAGTAGTATCATATAGTAGTACTATATAGTAGTATTACATAGTAGTATCATATAGTAGTAATATATAGTAGTACAATATAGTAGTATCATATAGCAGTATCAAATAGTGGTCATTTTTATAGTATTACATAGTATTATCATATAGTAGTATTATATAGTAGTATCATATAGTAGTAATATATAGCAGTATCATATAGTAGTATTATATAGCAGTATCATAGAGTAGTATCATATAATGGCCAGCAGCATACCACCCTGCATACCACTGCTGGCTTGCTTCTGAAGCTAAGCAGGGTTGGTCCTGGTCAGTCCCTGGATGGGAGACCAGGTGCTGCTGGAAGTGGTGTTGGAGGGCCAGTAGGAGGCACTCTTTCCTCTGGTCTAAACAAAGATCCCAATGCCCCAGGGCAGTGATTGGGGACACTGCTCTGTGTAGGGTGCCGTCTTTCGGATGGGACGTTAAACGGGTGTCCTGACTCTCTGAGGTCATTAAAGATCCCATGGCACTTATCGTAAGAGTAGGGGTGTTAACCCCGGTGTCCTGGCTAAATTCCCAATCTGGCCCTCAACCATCACGGTCACCTAATAATCCCCAGTTTACAATTGGCTCATTCATCCCCCTCCTCTCCCCTGTAACTATTCCCCAGGTCGTTGCTGCAAATGAGAACGTGTTCTCAGTCAACTTACCTGGTAAAATAACGGTAAAATAAAAAATAAAATAAAAAAATAGTAATATATAGTAGTATCATACAGTAATAATATATAGCAGTATCATACAGTAGTATCATACAGCAGTATTATATAATA
>NC_092096.1:71873029-71945529 GCF_045679555.1 Salvelinus alpinus | reverse complement strand
TTATGTTTGTTATTAGGTTATTATTGTTGTTTATTATGTTTGTTATTAGGTTATTATTGTTGTTTATTATGTTTGTTATTAGGTTATTATTGTTGGTTATTATGTTTGTTATTATTGTTGTTTATTTTGTTTGTTATTAGGTTGTTATTGTTGTTTATTATGTTTGTTATTATTGTTGTTAGGTTATTATTGTTGTTTATTATGTTTGTTACCAGGTTATTATTGTTGTTATTATGGTTGTTATTATTGTTGTTTAATATGTTTGTTATTATTGTTGTTTATTATGTGTGTTATTAGGCTGTTATTGTTGTTTATTATGTTTTTTAAAATTATGATTGTTATTGGGTTGTTATTGTTGTTTATTATGTTTGTTATTATTGTTGTTTATATGTTTGTTACTAGGTTATTATTGTTGTTTATTGTGTTTGTTATTAGAGCAGCAGCAGTGATCAACATGACTGAAGGTATCGTCAGATTGGCACGTCATCTTAGCCCACCACCACAGAGACTAAAGAGAAGCTCCAGGAAGACTTCCGTCTGCCTGCCTGCCTGCCTGCCTGCCTGCCTGCATGCATTTTGGAGACAGAATCATTCGTATGTCACTCAGAACACTTTATCGAGTCACACACACACACACACACACACACACACACACACACACACACACACACACACACACACACACACACACACACACACACACACACACACACACACACACACACACATCCTCTGAAATCCCCATCTTTAAACTATATACAAAACCATCATCTAATTAAACTGAAATGTATAAATAACACTTCTGAAACACGCAGGGTTAAATAATTAGTCAAAGGTTAATTAATTTGATAATTTGTAATTAAAACGTTGAGAGATATCGTTGGTATGTGTAGGGCGCAGGGTTCGAAATAAATCATATTAATTTCAACATTGATCGAAGACCAAAAAGGCGTTTTAGCGGTCGTATATATTAACACACACACCGTATATATTAACACACACATATCGCCATCCGAGTCAATGTATTAATTGAACGTTTACAGAGAAGAGAGAAGACAAGCGGTCAGCAGAAGCATGACGCTAGGTTTCTGGACTGGAATGGGATCAAATTACTAATACAAATGAAAAGATAAATAAAGTGAGAGGGAGAGATGGAGGAATGGAGAGAGGGAGAGAGAGGGATGGAGAGAGGGAGAGAGAGAGACAGGAGAGGGAAAGAGAGAGAGGGAGAGAGAGAGAGAGAGAGAGAAGTGGGGGGACTTGAGAGAGGAGAGACAGAGAGGGGAGAGAGAGGGAAGAGAAAGACTTACTGACCCAAACTTAAGGAAAGCTTTGACTATGTACAGACTCAGTGAGCATAGCCTTGCTATTGAGAAAGGCCGCCGTAGGCAGACCTGGCTCTCAAGAGAAGACAGGCTATGTGCACACTGCCCACAAAATGAGGTGGAAACTGAGCTGCACTTCCTAACCTCCTGACAAATGTATGACCATATAATGACTATATTAGAGACACATATTTCCCTCAGATTACACAGATCCACAAAGGGTGAAATACTGGGTGAAATACCACAGTGTTCCATCACAGCAGCAAGATTTGTGACCTGTTGCCACAAGAAAAGGGCAACCAGTGAAGAACAAACACCATTGTAAATACAACCCATATTTATGCTTATTTATTTTCCCTTTTGTACTTTAACTATTTGCACATCATTACAACACTGAATATAGACATAATATGACATTTGAAATGTCTTTATTCTTTTGGAACTTCTGTGAGTGTAATGTTTACATTTTTTATTGTTTATTTCACTTTTCTATATTATCATCTATTTCACTTGCTTTGGCAATGTTGACATACAGTGGGCAAAAAAGTATTTAGTCAGCCACCAATTGTGCAAATTCCTCCACTTAAAAAGATGAGAGGCCTGTAATTTTCCTCATAGCTACACTTCACTATGACATACAGAATGAGAAAAAAAAATCCAGAAAATCACATTGTAGGATTTTTAATGAATTTATTTGCAAATTATGGTGGAAAATAAGTATCCGATTTCAAAAAGGCTTTACGACGAAAGCATACCATGCGATTATGTTAGGTCAGTGCCAAGTCACAGAAAACCACAGCCATTTTTCCAGCCAAAAAGAGGAGTCACAAAAAGCAGAAATAGAGATCAAATGTATCACTAACCTTTGATGATCTTCATCAGATGACACTCATAGGACTTCATGTTATACAATACATGTATGTTTTGTTCGATAAAGTTCATATTTATATCCAAAAATCTCAGTTTACATTGGCGCGTTATGTTCAGTAATGTTTTGCTTCCAAAACATCCGGTGATTTAGCAGAGAACCACATCAATTTAGTGAGTACGACCCTGCCTCACACAGGAAGCAGCGCAGGTCCTAATCCAGGCTGGACTACTGCAACTCGCTGTTGGCTGGGCTCCCTGCCTGTGCTATTAAACCCCTACAACTCATCCAGAACGCCGCAGCCCGTCTGGTGTTCAACCTTCCCAAGTTCTCTCACGTCACCCCGCTCCTCCGCTCTCTCCACTGGCTTCCAGTTGAAGCTCGCATCCGCTACAAGACCATGGTGCTTGCCTACGGAGCTGTGAGGGGAACGGCACCTCCGTACCTTCAGGCTCTGATCAGGCCCTACACCCAAACAAGGGCACTGCGTTCATCCACCTCTGGCCTGCTCGCCTCCCTACCTCTGAGGAAGTACATTTCCCGCTCAGCCCAGTCAAAACTGTTCGCTGCTCTGGCACCCCAATGGTGGAACAAACTCCCTCACGACGCCAGGTCAGCGGAGTCAATCACCACCTTCCGGAGACACCTGAAACCCCACCTCTTTAAGGAATACCTAGGATAGGATAAAGTAATCCTTCTAACCCCCCCCTCCCCCTTAAAAGAGTTAGATGCACTATTGTAAAGTGGTTGTTCCACTGGATATCATAAGGTGAATGCACCAATTTGTAAGTCGCTCTGGATAAGAGCGTCTGCTAAATGACTTAAATGTAAATGTAAATCAATTTACAGAAATACTCACCATAAATGTTGATGAAAATACAAGTGTTATACATGGAATTAAAGATATACTTCTCCTTAATGTAACCGCTGTGTCAGATTTAAAAAAAGCTTTACAGCGAAAGCACACCATGCAATAATCTGAGTACAGCGTTCAGGCACCAAAACAAGCCATACAGATACCCGCCATGTTGTGGAGTCAACTGAAGTCAGAAATAGCATTATAAATATTCACTTACCTTTGATGATCTTCATCAGAATGCACTCTCAGGAATCCCAGTTCCACAATAAATGTTTGTTTTGTTCGAAAAAGTCCATCATTTATGTCCAAATACCTCCATTTTGTTTGTGCGTTTAGTTCACAAATCCAAATTCAAGAGGCGCAGGCACTTAGTCCAGACGGAAAGTCTAAAAAGTTGTATTACAGTTTGTAGAAACATGTCAAACGATGTATAGAATCAATCTTTACGATGTTTTTAACATAAATCTTCAATAATGTTTCAACTGGAAAATTCCTTTGTCTTTATAAATGAAAAGGAACAGAGCCCACTCTCACGGCCGCACGCCTGACTTAGCTCATGGCATTCTGCCAGACCTCTTAGTCAAACAGCTCTCATTCGCTCCTCCTTTACAGTAGAAGCCTGAAACAAGGTTCTAAAGACTGTTGACGTCTAGGATGTGCAATCGGACCAAATTTTACACTGTATATTGGATAGGCAAAGACTTGAAAATGTACAAACCTCAGATTTCCCATTTCCTGGTTGGATTTTCTCCCAGGTTTTTGCCTGCCATATGAGTTCCGTTATACTCATATACATCATTCAAACAGTTTTAGAAACTTCAGAGTGTTTTCTATCCAAATCTATCTTAGCTTCTGGGCCAGAGTAGCAGGTAGTTTACTCTGGGCACATTATTCATCCAAGCTACTCAATACTGCCCCCCAGCCATAAGAAGTTATCTATTACAGAATATTGGATGACTGTCAATCATATTCCATTCATCGAGCTCAATGTAACATCAACAGGTTAAGACCACTATGTGATACTCTAATATTCCCTATACCCATCATGAGATTTGAGTAATGAAGGTGACAGACATTGTAACGGCTCTCGTCCTCTTCTTCCTCTGAAGAGGAGATGAAACAGGGATCGGACCAAGACGCAGCGTAGCTTGTGCTCAACATGTTTAATTATACGAACTGTGAACACTACAACAATACAAAAATAACAAAATGTGGCAAACCGATACAGCCCTATCTGGTGCAGAGAAAACACAGAGACAGGAAACAACCACCCACAAAATCCCAACACAAAACAAGCCACCTATATATGATTCCCAATCAGAGACAACACAAAACACCTGCCTCTGATTGAGAACCATATTAGGCCAAACATAGAAACGGACAAACAAGACACACAACATAGAATGCCCACCCAGCTCACGTCCTGACCAACACTAAAACAAGCAAAACACACAAGAACTATGGTCAGAACGTGACAGACATTGACACATTCAATACTGCCTTGCAGACTCTTGCCTTGATCTAGCTGACTATCATTAAATGTAAAGACTGTATTTTATCAAATAAATTCTCTATGTGTAATTTAATTACGTGAATCAACTAATCATGTAACTTTAAATAACTAGGAAGTTGGGGCACCACGGAAACATGTTGTTTAGAGTGGCAATTTCCCGAATATAACTCTTCAGATATTTTATTATCTTATCGACTACAGTCTTCTATTAATGTATTATTACCTCATCGTTCTTATTCCTGAACGTCGCAAACCCTTGTATATCTGCATCAACCCTAACAAATATCATGGATCAGCGAAATACAAATTAGCTTAATTATTTATTTACTAACTTAATCAATCACAGAATGACATAAACATACACACACACAAATAGGTTATACATTGGTTACTGACATGATAGAAAAGTCCCTAAGCCAATATGACGGCTTGGTAGACAAAGGAAAGGGGTGGGGACAGTTCAAGAGTGTGTCACGATCGTGTGGAGGAGAGACGGACCAAAACGCAGCATTTGGAAAATAAGCCATCTTCCTTTTATTAATGAAGAAGGCAAAACGAAACAAAAACACTTACAAACTAACCAAAACAATAAACGACCGTGAAGCTAATAAACGTAGTGCACATACACAGGCTACAAACGTTCAGACATAGACAATTCGCTGACGGCTCTGGACGGTCATGGCTCGCTGACGGCTCTGGACGGTCATGGCTGGCTGAAGGCTCTGGCTGATCCGGTCTGGCGGAAGGCTCTGGCTGATCCGGTCTGGCGGAAGGCTCTGGCTGATCCGGTCTGGCGGAAGGCTCTGGCTGATCCGGTCTGGCGGAAGGCTCTGGCTGATCCGGTCTGGCGGAAGGCTCTGGCTGATCCGGTCTGGCGGAAGGCTCTGGCTGATCCGGTCTGGCGGAAGGCTCTGGCTGATCCGGTCTGACGGAAGGCTCTGGCTGATCCGGTCTGGCGGAAGGCTCTGGCTGATCCGGTCTGGCGGAAGGCTCTGGCTGATCCGGTCTGGCGGAAGGCTCTAGCGGCTCCTGTCTGGCGGACGGCTCTAGCGGCTCCTGTCTGGCGGACGGCTCTGTAGGCTCATGGCAGACGGGCGGCTTTGCAGGCTCATGGCAGACGGGCGGCTTTGCAGGCTCATGGCAGACGGACAGTTCAGACGGCGTATGGCAGACGGGCAGTTCAGGCGCCGCTGGGCAGACGGGCAGTTCAGGCGCCGCTGGGCAGACGGGCAGTTCAGGCGCCGCTGGGCAGACGGGCAGTTCAGGCGCCGCTGGGCAGACGGGCAGTTCAGGCGCCGCTGGGCAGACGGGCAGTTCAGGCGCCGCTGGGCAGACGGGCAGTTCAGGCGCCGCTGGGCAGACGGGCAGTTCAGGCGCCGCTGGGCAGACGGGCAGTTCAGGCGCCGCTGGGCAGACGGGCAGTTCAGGCGCCGCTGGGCAGACGGGCAGTTCAGGCGCCGCTGGGCAGACGGCAGACTCTGGCCGGCTGAGACGCACTATAGGCCTGGTGCGTGGTACCGGAACTGGAGGTACCGGGCTAAGGACACGCACCTCAGGGCGAGTGCGGGGAACAACAACAGGGCACACTGGACTCTCGTGGCGCACTCTAGGCCTGGTGCGTGGTACCGGAACTGGAGGTACCGGGCTGAGGGCACGCACCTCAGGGCGAGTGCGGGGAGAAGGAACAGTGCGTACAGGGCTCTGGAGACGCACAGGAGGCTTGGTGCGTGGTGCCGGAACTGGAGGCACTGGGCTGGAGACACGCACCATAGAGAGAGTGCGTGGAGGAGGAACAGGGCTCTGGAGATGCACTGGAAGCCTGGTGCGTGGTGTAGGCACTGGTGGTACTGAGCTGGGGTGGGAAGGTGGCGCCGGATATACCGGACCGTGAAGGAGGACACGTGCTCTTGAGCACTGAGCCTCCCCAACCTTACCAGGTTGAATGGTCCCCGTAGCCCTGCCAGTGCGGCGAGGTGGAATAGCCCGCACTGGGCTATGCAGGCGAACCGGAGACACCACCTGTAAGGCTGGTGCCATGTACGCCGGCCCGAGGAGACGTACTGGAGACCAGATACGTTGGGCCGGCTTCATGGCACTCGGCTCGATGCCCAACCTAGCCCTCCCAGTGCGGCAAGGTGGAATAGCCCGCACTGGGCTAAGCACGCGTACTGGGGACACCGTGCGCTTTACCGCATAACACGGTGTCTGACCAGTACGACGCCCTCTTACTCCACGGCAAGCCCGGGGAGTTGGCTCAGGTATCCAACCCGGCTTCGCCACACTCCCCTTTAGCCCCCCCCCAAGAAATTTTTGGGTGTTACTCACGGGCTTCCAGCCACTCTGCCTTGCCTTTGCCTCATAAAACCGCCTCTCCGCTTTCGCTGCCTCCAGCTCCGCTTTGGGACGGCGATATTCCCCTGGCTGAGTCCAGGGTCCTTTGCCGTCCAGGATCTCCTCCCATGTCCATGAGTCCTGTTTACTTTGCCGCTGTTGTTGGTTCCGATCATGCTGCTTGATCCTGTTGTGGTGGGGAATTCTGTCACGATCGTGTGGAGGAGAGACGGACCAAAACGCAGCATTTGGAAAATAAGCCATCTTCCTTTTATTAATGAAGAAGGCAAAACGAAACAAAAACACTTACAAACTAACCAAAACAATAAACGACCGTGAAGCTAATAAACGTAGTGCACATACACAGGCTACAAACGTTCAGACATAGACAATTCCCCACAACAAACTAAAGCCTATGGCTACCTTAAATATGGCTCCCAATCAGAGACAACAGAAACCAGCTGTCTCTAATTGGGAACCCATTCAGGCAACCATAGACTTTCCTAGACAACTACACACAACATAGACACAGCTAGACAACTATACTAAACATAAAGCCAACTACTCTAAATAAACCCCCTAAACCTTACAATCACCCTGGACACTACAAAAACCCACATAAATACCCGTGTCACACCCTGACCTAACTAAAATAATAAAGAAAACAAAGAATACTAAGGCCAGGGCGTGACAGAGTGGGAAACTCAGAGAGAATAACTACACTCATAGAAATTGCTAATACTTTACTTTGAACATGAACAACCGCTCTTTTGAAAATAAATTTCAATTTACATGTTTACGAGTGTATGATTTGGTTTGTCCCTCTCTGCGATCGCCGGTCCGTCTGCTGAATAGTCCGTTGACAGAAAGCCTCTGGTTTGTCCACCAGAGATCAGAGACCATCGGAGTTGTAGGTTGTTATATTGGATCCTTCAGAGTACCATTCGGGAAATGTTCTTAGATCGGATACGTTCACCAGACTAAAGTATTTAATCAGATGCATCCTGAATAATTGTTCTTAAAGTTGTAGATTTCTTAGCCATTTCAAAGTGGGGATCTCGTCGTTGCGTTTTTGACTCTTGTAGAGTTGCCAACCATTTCAACGTGTAGCTACCGCTTCATGTTTTCTGATCTAATGTACATTTTGTCGGAAGTGGGTTTTATACTTAGTAGAAGAAGGTGGCGTTCCATGACACTGTGTCTGGGCTCACGGGGGCGTGTCCACTGACTAGTTAAACTTTGCATGAAAACCCTCATTTAGAAGGCTAACATCACACTTCATCTTTTCAAAAGTATTCCTTTATACTCAATCATTTATTTTATCCAACATTCAGATGCAAACCCCATAATTGAGAAGTGTATACAAACAAACAGTAATGTGTGTCTCCTGTACTTCATGAGGTCACCAAATGAAACAAACTTGACATGACTGTCCCTTAAGTGTCCACGGACCATTCCCGCATTCTCAAAAATATAAATATTGTTTAATTCTCCAATTTTTGGCAAGAAGAATGACTTTGTTCTCCATAGGCTATCTCCCTCAATACTGAGAGATTCTACCAGGAATTTATGACTGTTGTAAAACCTGTGGTGGGAGAGAGAGTGAGAGGGGGGAGCCACGATAAACACCCAAAAGGGCCACATCGTGACAAGGGTGTACTTATTAGTCAAACAGTTGCAAACAAGAGTTTCTATTGGACAAATTCAGGTATGTTTAATCCCTGTTTTGTTCCGTTTGCTTGTGTTTAAGATACATTCTTCAACAGAATCAGAGGAATGAATACACCCCTGATCACACGCAAACACAGTTCATAGCAGCCACGTACAAACAGCATGATCCCTTTGATCGTTGTGTCATTCTGGCATCTACGCGCTCTCCTCCTCTCTCCTTTTCTCTTCGCTTGTAGACTTCAGTGAACAACACATCAGCTGTCTGTGACCAGGCATAAAAACTTTTCCAAGCCAAACCTTCATATCATAACCGTTAACCGCTACACACAGCCTAGATCGTTGTCACCATATTAACGTCGTAGTCAACATACTGCTACTAGAACTAACGCGTTAGTAAAAACTCGCTACAATCATGCAGAACAGTTTAGTCAGCAGCAAGCAGTTTAGTAGTTACACCGGCAGGCCCCGGTGGCAATACATTAATACAACCAAAAGCTGACTTGGAAGAGTTCCAGTGTTGGATAGCTATAGCCAGCTAGCTAACATAGCATCCCTCTCTGTTTGAGCCAGGTGTTTGAGTAGGCTAAATTAGCTAGCTGTATTCGCTAAGTAAGTGAAAGTGAAAATATATTTTTTTTTACAACAAAATATAGCTACCACTCTCTCTTTCTTCATTTAAAAAAAAATGTATTTGTTGAAAACTGTTCAACTATTGTCTTTCTCTCTTTTTGAGTCATCTACTCACAACATGTTATGCACTGCAAGCTAGCTGTAGCTTATGCTTTCAGTACTAGATTCATTCTCTGATCCTTTGATTGGGTGGACAACATGTCAGTGCCTCCTAGGTTTTGTATTGACGTCAATGTACCCAGAGGAGGACAGAAGCTAGCAGAGGGAGGGGTGGAAGACAAGAAGGAGGGGGCTATCAAAAGACCACTCAGAAGATTTTTATGGCTGGAGGTTATAAAGCCAGGTGTAAATGAGTGACCACCGGCTGTTTAGATGATGAGTTTAAATAAAAACGTTTTTGTGTCTGAGGGGGAGACTGAGGACTGAGGCCTGAGTCACGCTAGGTTTTGATACACACACGCTCACACTTGTTTTTCTATCCTAGTGGGGACCTAAAATGTATTTCCATTCAAAATCCTATTTTCCATAACCGCTAACCCTAAACTCTAAACACTTACCTCGCCCCTAACCCTAACCCTAACCCTAATTGTAACCCTAAACTTAACCCCTACGTTTAAAATAGCCTTTTGGGGATGTGGGAAACGTCCCCAACGAGGGATAATTTTCCATGTTTTACTATGCTTCTGGGGATTTCAGGTCCCCACGAGAATAGAAGAACAAGACCACACACACACACACACACACACACACACACACACACACACACACACACACACACACACACACACACACACACACACACACACACACACACACACACACACACACAGTTTTCTGTTAAGTTTCTTAAATAAAGGGGCAAGATATTCTTTCATTTCTCTTCCTGTTCTTTATTCAACAGAACAGACCAGTTAAGAGAAAGGAGCTGAAGGAGCTGTACTCTTTCGCTGATACCCCTCTCACCCTCTCTCTCTCTCTCCCCTCACTCCCTCCCCCCCTCTCACCCTCCCTCCCTCTCTGTCTCTCTCTCTCTCTCTCCCCTCACTCCCTCCCCCCCTCTCACCCTCCCTCCCTCTCTGTCTGTCTCTCTCCCCTCACTCCCTCCCCCCCTCTCACCCTCCCTCCCTCTCTGTCTCTCTCTCTCTCTCTCTCCCCTCACTCCCTCCCCACCTCTCACCCTCCCTCCCTCTCTGTCTCTCTCTCTCTCCCCTCACTCCCTCATTCTCTCTCTCCCTCTCACCCTCCCTCCCCCTCTCTCTCTCTCTCTCCCTCTCTCTCTCTCTCTCTCTCTCTCTCTCTCTCTCTCTCTCTCTCTCTCTCTCTCTCTCTCTCCCTCACTCCCTCATTCCCTCTCCCCCCTCTCACCCTCCCCCCCTCTCACCCTCCCTCCCTCTCTGTCTCTCTCTCTCTCCCCTCACTCCCTCATTCGCTCTCTCCCTCTCTCTCTCTCTCTCTCTCTCTCTCTCTCTCTCCCCTCACTCCCTCATTCCCTCTCCCCCCTCCCTCCCTCTCTCTCCCTCCCCCCCTCTCACCCTCCCTCCCTCTCTGTCTCTCTCTCTCTCCCCTCACTCCCTCATTCGCTCTCTCCCCTCTCACCCTCCCCCCTCTCTCTCTCTCCCCTCATTCCCTCTCACCCTCCCCCTTCCTTCCCTCACCCTCCCTTCCCTCCCTCCTTCCCTCTCCCCCCACCCTCATTCCCTCCCTTCTCCCCCCACCCTCATTCCCTCCCTTCTCCCCCCTCCCCCTCGTTTTTCCCGTTTTTGGCCCCATCGCCGCTCTTAACAAGTAGTCTCTTCTGATTGGTGCAGAGAGCTCTCAATAAGATAATAGAGGGCCAGACCAATGGGAGGGGTAATAGGGATAGGTCAGAGGGGAAACGAGTCACTCACCCACCAGCTTTCATACCATCTGTTATCCAACGAAGGTGAACGGGTCTCACTAGTTACCACAGCCACAAAGTCAGAAGGCCCGCATACTCGACCAATCAGGCGAGAGGGAGTGTGATGACGCGTATGTAGTGCTCAGAAAAATAACATTTTTTTCGGTTAAATTCCCATCTAGCCAATAAAAAAAAAACAAGTTAAATGTGTTTCCATGGCATTTTTCAACTCTTTCTGATGGTTTTCTCACAAAAAAAAATTGCGTTATATAACGAGCGTGGTCACTCTGGTATTGGCACGTGTGCTCGAGGCAACAGGGCTATCTGCGCGCTGTTGTCTAGTTGTGCACAAATAACCTACACGATGACATTATTATTATTATTATGGACAAACGGCAGCCAAGCATCGATTATCATGTCACCAGAATAAGACCCTCTGATATTTATAGGAAAGGAGCATCGAGTTTATCACCTTATAATGTATTTAATCTGTAGTCTAATAAACGGCATGTTTTCCTGATCAGTCGTAGTGAGAGGACCACGCAACATGTCATCGCGTCACTCACAAATGTACTTTGTGAGTGACACAAATCTACTTCGAAAACATTACATTGAGAGGAACTATTGTAATCTATTATATTTTTTTTTACTTGGTTGATTTTCTGTGTTATGAAATGAAAAGGTGTCTACTTGAACGCAAACATGCTTGGGAAATACAAAAAAAAAAAACATTCTACGGGTGAGTGACCGATTCAGAGGAAATAATTCTTACAGGTCTTTCAAACGAGAACCCTTCCCACCTTCTCGGCTGTGCGTGTTCCTAAACAGATAACAGCATCAGTAAGTGTCCCACACGAGTGATGACTGCTCACCTCCAACACTTGGAAGAGATACTTTGAGACCTACTTCCCAATCCGTTTGACTGTGATTCTGGCTCAGTTCACATGCTGGTACAGTGAAAATCGAACAGCTGATTGAGCTGTCACGTGACCAAATGCATTCACGGGTCACTACTGAGGAGTTTTGGTTGATGACGCACTGAACATTAATGCCGCATTCAAAACATCTGGGAACTCGGAAATCTCTGACTTCCGACTAAAGCACATTCAAGACAACTGAGAACTGAAACAAAAACGAGCTCCGACTGGGAAAAACCGATTTGAACAGTCATCCAACTCAGAATCTTGAGAAGACAATCAGAAATACTGTTAGAATGTTTTTCAATTGACTGCTATAGCGCCAAATAAAAAAAGTAAACATTGGCTTTTGGGGTCGCAAGATTTTTTGAGATATCAAAAATGCAGTCGAGAGCCAAAAGGGGAACCCCTGAGTTATTGTATTTGATAGAGCAACATTGTTAAATAGTAATAACACATGTTTGACCTTCAACAAATACACAGCTTTTGGCAGGTAAACAAGTCAGCTGAGAGAGTAAAAGACTCCCGATTCAACGGTGTTCCGTTTCAAGTTGTGGACACGAAGACGTATGACTGCCGCCAGGGGAAAGAAAGACAAACCACAGCCTTTTACAACATTAAACTTCGGGATTTTGGCAATGATGCCGTTTATCTACTACCCAAGAGTCAGATTAAGTCGTGGATACCATTTTAATGTCTCTGTGTCCAATATGAAAGAAGTTAGTAGTTTCGCACGCCTATGCTAACTAGCATTAGCGCAATGACTGGAAGTCTATGAGTATCGGCTGCTAGCATGTTCCTCAAAAAAATGGAAGAAGATGGGACTTTCAACAGATGTCCTTACTCTGTTGTCACTAAAGATCCCATGGGACTTATCACGAGAGTAATGATGAGTACCATTTTATGTGTAATGTGTATATAAAACTGTATTCCTATGATGTAGTACTATGTGTGAAAGTGCCATGTATGTATAATGTATATAATAAATACAGATTATGTTTTGGGTCAGTGGTTGACCTGAGCAGGAGTTCACCGGAGCTGAGTACCGGCACCTCAAATGTCCAACAGTACCGGCACCCAACATGAGTACCGGCACCTCAAATGTCCAACTGCTTGAGCTCCTGTTCCTCTTTATACAATATTATCTCTGAAGTATTGTGGAGCTCCTGTTCCTCTTATAGAATATTATCTCAACAGTATTGTGGAGCTCCTCTTATAGAATATTATCTCAACAGTATTGTGGAGCTCCTGTTCCTCTTCTAGAATATTATCTCAACAGTATTGTGGAGCTCCTGTTCCTCTTATAGAATATTATCTCAACAGTATTGTGGAGCTCCTGTTCCTCTTATAGAATATTATCTCTGAAGTATTGTGGAGCTCCTCTTCCTCTTATAGAATATTATCTCAACAGTATTGTGGAGCTCCTGTTCCTCTTATAGAATATTATCTCCACAGTATTGTGGAGCTCCTGTTCTTCTTATAGAATACTATCTCAACAGTATTGTGGAGCTCCTCTTATAGAATATTATCTCCACAGTATTGTGGAGCTCCTCTTCCTCTTATAGAATATTATCTCAACAGTATTGTGGAGCTCCTGTTCCTCTTTATAGAATATTATCTCAACAGTATTGTGGAGCTCCTGTTCCTCTTATAGAACATTATCTCAACAGTATTGTGGAGCTCCTGTTCCTCTTTATAGAATATTATCTCAACAGTATTGTGGAGCTCCTGTTCCTCTTTATAGAATATTATCTCAACAGTATTGTGGAGCTCCTGTTCCTCTTATAGAATATTATCTCAACAGTATTGTGGAGCTCCTCTTCCTCTTTATATAATATTATCTCCACAGTATTGTGGAGCTCCTGTTCCTCTTATAGAATATTATCTCAACAGTATTGTGGAGCTCCTGTTCCTCTTTATAGAATATTATCTCCACAGTATTGTGGAGCTCCTGTTCCTCTTATAGAATATTATCTCCACAGTATTGTGGAGCTCCTGTTCCTCTTATAGAATATTATCTCCACAGTATTGTGGAGCTCCTGTTCCTCTTTATAGAATATTATCTCCACAGTATTGTGGAGCTCCTGTTCCTCTTATAGAATATTATCTCCACAGTATTGTGGAGCTCCTGTTCCTCTTATAGAATATTATCTCCACAGTATTGTGGAGCTCCTGTTCCTCTTATAGAATATTATCTCCACAGTATTGTGGAGCTCCTGTTCCTCTTATAGAATATTATCTCCACAGTATTGTGGAGCTCCTGTTCCTCTTATAGAATATTATCTCCACAGTATTGTGGAGCTCCTGTTCCTCTTATAGAATATTATCTCCACAGTATTGTGGAGCTCCTGTTCCTCTTTATAGAATATTATCTCCACAGTATTGTGGAGCTCCTGTTCCTCTTATAGAATATTATCTCTAAAGTATTGTGGAGCTCCTGTTCTACTTTATCTCTAAAGTATTGTGGAGCTCCTGTTCCTCTTTATAGAATATTATCTCCACAGTATTGTGGAGCTCCTGCACCTAAATATAAACAGTACCGGCACCCAACATGAGTACCGGAACCAATTTCAGTCCAAGTCAAGAACGGGTCATGGTGGTGAGTTTCCCCTTCCACTATGAAGAGCTTTGAGTGTCTAGAAAAGTACCATGTAAGTCCAATCTATTATTATTAAATGTTTTGCCATCTTCCATAGCTTGAAGACCATGCATTCGTACAGAGACGGAAACTGGTATAAAAAAAATACCAAAAAAGGTGGACTTCAAGGCTATGTTAAATAAAATAAATGAATGACTATAGTAAGTGCCTAAGGTGACAAATAAAGTAACCAGGGTTGAAGTTTTTTTCATCTTAAAGCTGTAATATGTCACTTTTTGGGTGTCCTGACCAAATTGACATAGAAATGTGTGTTATAGATCTGTCAGGAAGTAGATCTCTCATTCTCATTGAAAGCCAGTCTAAGAAGTGGTACGTCTGTTATATGTGCTCTATTTCTATGCTTCCCTTTCTGGTTTCATTTTTGCTTTACTTTCGGTTTTGTACACCAGCTTGAAACAGCTGAAAATACTATATTTTTGGTTATGAAAAAAATATATTTCACTGTGGTTTAGATTGTACAACAATTCTCTACACTGTACTTGCTTGTTTTGTCACAAACTGAAATTAGGTGAACTATAAGAATTCTATCAACCAGGCATTCTATCAACCAGGCATTCTAGTAACCAGGAATTCTAGCAACCAGGCATTCTAGCAACCAGGAATTCTAGTAACCAGGCATTCTAGTAACCAGGCATTCTAGCAACCAGGCATTCAAGCAACCAGGAATTCTAGCAACCAGAAATTCTAGCAACCAGGAATTCTAGCAACCAGGCATTCTAGCAACCAGGCATTCTAGCAACCAGGCATTCTAGCAACCAGGAATTCTAGCAACCAGGCATTCTAGTAACCAGAATTATAGAAACCAGGCATTCTAGCAACCAGGCATTCTAGTAACCAGAATTATAGAAACCAGGCATTCTAGCAACCAGGCATTCTAGCAACCAGGAATTCTAGCAACCAGGAATTCTAGCAACCAGAAATTCTATCAACCAGGCATTCTAGCAACCAGTCATTCTAGCAACCAGGCATTCTAGCAACCAGGCATTCTATCAACCAGGCATTCTAGCAACCAGGCATTCTAGCAACCAGGCATTCTAGCAACCAGGCATTCTAGCAACCAGGCATTCTAGCAACCAGGAATTCTAGCAACCAGGCATTCTAGCAACCAGGCATTCTAGCAACCAGGCATTCTATCAACCAGGCATTCTAGCAACCAGGCATTCTATCAACCAGGCATTCTAGCAACCAGGAATTCTAGCAACCAGTACAAAAAATGCCTGCATAGTGCAATTTAAAATCAGCCAATAAATAAATGTAAAAAAATCTTTGAAAGTGTACATTTTTACGAGTGGATTACATGTGGATATTGAAAATAAAAATCTAAAATAATTTTGTTTGTCTACATGCCGGATATTGGAGGGAACCTATTTTGGGTTAAGACAAGTCCCTATGCGTAAGGGAAATCATGATCAACTTGCAAGCTGAGTTTGAATAAGACATCTGATTAACACTTTGCATCTGATTGGTTTTGTTGTAGGTCGAGTAGGTGGGCCTTCTGACTTTGTGACTGTCATGATACTCCCTCATCTGATTGGTTTTGTTGTAGGTCGAGTAGGCGGGCCTTCTGACTTTGTGACTGTCATGATACTCCCTCATCTGATTGGTTTTGTTTTAGGTAGAGTAGGCGGGCCTTCTGACTTTGTGACTGTCATGATACTCCCTCATCTGATTGGTTTTGTTGTAGGTAGAGTAGGCGGGCCTTCTGACTTTGTGACTGTCATGATACTCCCTCATCTGATTGGTTTTGTTGTAGGTAGAGTAGGCGGGCCTTCTGACTTTGTGACTGTCATGATACTCCCTCATCTGATTGGTTTTGTTGTAGGTAGAGTAGGCGGGCCTTCTGACTTTGTGACTGTCATGATACTCCCTCATCTGATTGGTGTTTTGGTATTTTATTAGGATCCCCATTGGCCGCTGCAAAAGCATCAGCTACTCTTCCTGGGTTCCACATGAAACATGACATCATACATAGTACATAACATTATTAGTCAAGGACTGAAATACATTTAAAATGTCACACATAGCCTACATATTAGTACATACACACAATATCTAGGTCTAATACCACAGGGGGCTGTTGAGGGGAGGACGGCTCATTATACTGGCTGGAACAGAGCGAATGTAATGGCGTCAAACACCATGGAAACCATATGTGTTTGATGTATTTGATACCATTCCACTAATTCCACTCCAGACATTACCACGAGCCCATCCTCCCGAATTAAGGTGCCACCAACCTCCTGTGTCTATTACAGTACCAGTCAAATGTTTGGACTGGTACTGTACATAGCACAATGCAAATTACAATGCAATATTTATAAAATGGCTGTGTTTATTCACAGTACCCTTTGTGCAGTAAGGTGTTATTTTATGTTTTTTAAAAACTGGCTATATTGCTAGCTTGAGTTACCTGGGTTACCAGAGAGTTTCATGTAGTCATGTTACCTGGGTTACCAGAGAGTTCCATGTAGTCATGTTACCTGGGTTACCAGAGAGTTCCATGTAGTCATGTTACCTGGGTTACCAGAGAGTTTCATGTAGTCATGTTACCTGGGTTACCAGAGAGTTCCATGTAGTCATGTTACCTGGGTTACCAGAGAGTTTCATGTAGTCATGTTACCTGGGTTACCAGAGAGTTTCATGTAGTCATGTTACCTGGGTTACCAGAGAGTTCCATGTAGTCATGTTACCTGGGTTACCAGAGAGTTTCATGTAGTCATGTTACCTGGGTTACCAGAGAGTTTCATGTAGTCATGTTACCTGGGTTACCAGAGAGTTTCATGTAGTCATGTTACCTGGGTTACCAGAGAGTTTCATGTAGTCATGTTACCTGGGTTACCAGAGAGTTCCATGTAGTCATGTTACCTGGGTTACCAGAGAGTTCCATGTAGTCATGTTACCTGGGTTACCAGAGAGTTTCATGTAGTCATGTTACCTGGGTTACCAGAGAGTTCCATGTAGTCATGTTACCTGGGTTACCAGAGAGTTCCATGTAGTCATGTTACCTGGGTTACCAGAGAGTTCCATGTAGTCATGTTACCTGGGTTACCAGAGAGTTCCATGTAGTCATGTTACCTGGGTTACCAGAGAGTTCCATGTAGTCATGACTCTATTTAATACTGTGTGTTTCCCAGCCTCTGTTCTGGACCTGGGGACTGTGAAGAGACCTCTGGTGGCATGTCTTCTGCTGTACTGATGAGTGTCCGAACTGTGTGCCAAATGCTTAAACAGACAGTTCGGTACCTTCAACACACCAATACCTCGCACTAAGAGGTACCATGCACATTGAGTCTTGTACCGGTACCCCCTGTAAATAGCCTCATTATTGTTATTGCATTGTGTTACATTTCTTATTTTTCTTCATTTTTTTAACTTTAGTTTATTTTGTAAATATTTTCTATTTTCTTAAAACTGCATTGTTGGTTAAGGGCTTGTATTCAGAGTTTCACGGTGAGGTCTACTACACCTGTTGTATTCAGCATTTCACTGTGAGGTCTACTACACCTGTTGTATTCAGCATTTCACTGTGAGGTCTACTACACCTGTTGTATTCAGAGTTTCACGGTGAGGTCTACTACACCTGTTGTATTCAGCATTTCACTGTAAGGTCTACTACACCTGTTGTATTCAGCATTTCACTGTGAGGTCTACTACACCTGTTGTATTCAGCATTTCACTGTGAGGTCTACTACACCTGTTGTATTCAGCATTTCATTGTGAGGTCTACTACACCTGTTGTATTCAGCATTTCACTATAAGGTCTACCTACACCTGTTGTATTCAGCATTTCACTGTAAGGTCTACTACACCTGTTGTATTCAGCATTTCACTGTAAGGTCTACTACACCTGTTGTATTCAGCATTTCACGGTGAGGTCTACTACACCTGTTGTATTCAGCATTTCACTGTGAGGTCTACTACACCTGTTGTATTCAGCATTTCACTATAAGGTCTACCTACACCTGTTGTATTCAGCATTTCACTGTAAGGTCTACTACACCTGTTGTATTCAGCATTTCACTGTAAGGTCTACTACACCTGTTGTATTCAGCATTTCACGGTGAGGTCTACTACACCTGTTGTATTCAGCATTTCACTGTGAGGTCTACTACACCTGTTGTATTCAGCATTTCACTGTAAGGTCTACTACACCTGTTGTATTCAGCATTTCACTATAAGGTCTACCTACACCTGTTGTATTCAGCATTTCACTGTAAGGTCTACTACACCTGTTGTATTCAGCATTTCACTGTAAGGTCTACTACACCTGTTGTATTCAGCATTTCACTGTAAGGTCTACTACACCTGTTGTATTCAGCATTTCACTGTAAGGTCTACTACACCTGTTGTATTCAGCATTTCACTGTGAGGTCTACTACACCTGTTGTATTCAGCATTTCACTGTGAGGTCTACTACACCTGTTGTATTCAGCATTTCACTGTAAGGTCTACTACACCTGTTGTATTCAGCATTTCACTGTGAGGTCTACTACACCTGTTGTATTCAGCATTTCACTGTGAGGTCTACTACACCTGTTGTATTCAGCATTTCACTGTAAGGTCTACTACACCTGTTGTATTCAGCATTTCACTGTGAGGTCTACTACACCTGTTGCATTCAGCATTTCACTGTGAGGTCTACTACACCTGTTGTATTCAGCATTTCACTGTAAGGTCTACTACACCTGTTGTATTCAGCATTTCACTGTGAGGTCTACTACACCTGTTGTATTCAGCATTTCACTGTGAGGTCTACTACACCTGTTGTATTCAGCATTTCACTGTAAGGTCTACTACACCTGTTGTATTCAGCATTTCACTGTGAGGTCTACTACACCTATTGTATTCAGCATTTCACTGTGAGGTCTACTACATCTGTTGTATTCAGCATTTCACTGTGAGGTCTACTACACCTGTTGTATTCAGCATTTCACTGTGAGGTCTACTACACCTGTTGTATTCAGCATTTCACTGTGAGGTCTACTACACCTGTTGTATTCAGCATTTCACTGTAAGGTCTACTACACCTGTTGTATTCAGCATTTCACTATAAGGTCTACCTACACCTGTTGTATTCAGCATTTCACTGTAAGGTCTACTACACCTGTTGTATTCAGCATTTCACTGTAAGGTCTACTACACCTGTTGTATTCAGCATTTCACTGTAAGGTCTACTACACCTGTTGTATTCAGCATTTCACTGTAAGGTCTACTACACCTGTTGTATTCAGCATTTCACTGTGAGGTCTACTACACCTGTTGTATTCAGCATTTCACTGTGAGGTCTACTACACCTGTTGTATTCAGCATTTCACTGTAAGGTCTACTACACCTGTTGTATTCAGCATTTCACTGTGAGGTCTACTACACCTGTTGTATTCAGCATTTCACTGTGAGGTCTACTACACCTGTTGTATTCATCATTTCACTGTAAGGTCTACTACACCTGTTGTATTCAGCATTTCACGGTGAGGTCTACTACACCTGTTGTATTCAGCATTTCACTGTGAGGTCTACTACACCTGTTGTATTCAGCATTTCACTATAAGGTCTACCTACACCTGTTGTATTCAGCATTTCACTGTAAGGTCTACTACACCTGTTGTATTCAGCATTTCACTGTAAGGTCTACTACACCTGTTGTATTCAGCATTTCACGGTGAGGTCTACTACACCTGTTTTATTCAGCATTTCACTGTGAGGTCTACTACACCTGTTGTATTCAGCATTTCACTGTAAGGTCTACTACACCTGTTGTATTCAGCATTTCACTATAAGGTCTACCTACACCTGTTGTATTCAGCATTTCACTGTAAGGTCTACTACACCTGTTGTATTCAGCATTTCACTGTAAGGTCTACTACACCTGTTGTATTCAGCATTTCACTGTAAGGTCTACTACACCTGTTGTATTCAGCATTTCACTGTAAGGTCTACTACACCTGTTGTATTCAGCATTTCACTGTGAGGTCTACTACACCTGTTGTATTCAGCATTTCACTGTAAGGTCTACTACACCTGTTGTATTCAGCATTTCACTGTGAGGTCTACTACACCTGTTGTATTCAGCATTTCACTGTGAGGTCTACTACACCTGTTGTATTCAGCATTTCACTGTAAGGTCTACTACACCTGTTGTATTCAGCATTTCACTGTGAGGTCTACTACACCTGTTGCATTCAGCATTTCACTGTGAGGTCTACTACACCTGTTGTATTCAGCATTTCACTGTAAGGTCTACTACACCTGTTGTTGTTATGCAGATGAATGAGGACCCAAAAGCGACGTAATAGTAACAGAGTCTTTATTCCAGTATAAAACAAATAATGATACTCCTGGATATAAATCAATGGAAATCCAAAACAGGAAACTGAAATCCTCTCGTCAATAGAGAGGAACGACTGGAGACGCGACCACAGACTGCAGGTCGCTTCAGGAAGGCACAGGCCGTAGCTGACATAGACACCTGCTCACACGCAGCATCTGAAGAAGGCAAAAGAACACGACAGGGCGGAAAAAGACACAGGAACTGCAACATCAAACAAGAATCCGACAAGGACAGGAGCGGAAAACAGAGGGAGAAATAGGGACTCTAATCAGAGGGCAAAATAGGGGACAGGTGTGAAAGAGTAAATGAGGTCGTAGGGAGAATGAGAAACAGCTGGGAGCATGAACGGAACGATAGAGAGAGAGAAAGAGAAAGAACCTAATAAGACCAGCAGAGGGAAGCACAGGGACAAGACATGATCAAAGACAAAACATGACAGTACCCCCCCACTCACCGAGCGCCTCCTGGCGCACTCGAGGAGGAACCCTGGCGGCAACGAAGGAAATCATCGATCAACGAACGGTCCAGCACGTCCCGAGATGGAACCCAACTCCTCTCCTCAGGACCGTAACCCTCCCAATCCACTAAGTACTGGTGACCACGTCCCCGAGAACGCATGTCCATGATCTTCCGTACCTTGTAAATAGGAGCGCCCTCGACAAGGACGGGGGGGGGGGAGGGAAGACGAACGGGGGCGCGAAGAAAAGGCTTGACACAGGAGACATGGAAGACAGGGTGGACGCGACGAAGATGTTGCGGAAGAAGCAGTCGCACAGCGACAGGATTGACGACCTGAGAGACACGGAACGGACCAATGAACCGCGGAGTCAACTTGCGAGAAGCTGTCGTAAGGGGAAGGTTACGAGTGGAAAGCCACACTCTCTGACCGCGACAATACCTAGGACTCTTAATCCTACGCTTATTGGCGGCTCTCACAGTCTGCGCCCTGTAACGGCAAAGTGCAGACCTGACCCTCCTCCAGGTGCGCTCACAACGTTGGACAAAAGCCTGAGCGGAGGGAACGCTGGACTCGGCGAGCTGGGACGAAAACAGAGGAGGCTGGTAGCCAAGACTACTCTGAAACGGGGACAGCCCGGTAGCAGACGAAGGAAGCGAGTTGTGAGCGTACTCAGCCCAGGGGAGCTGTTCTGCCCAAGACGCAGGGTTTCGAAACGAAAGGCTGCGTAAAATGCGACCAATCGACTGATTGGCCCTTTCTGCTTGACCGTTAGACTGGGGATGAAACCCGGAAGAGAGACTGACGGAAGCACCAATCAAACGACAGAACTCCCTCCAAAACTGTGACGTGAATTGCGGACCTCTGTCTGAAACGGCGTCTAACGGGAGGCCATGAATTCTGAACACATTCTCAATGATGATTTGTGCCGTCTCCTTAGCGGAAGGAAGCTTAGCGAGGGGAATGAAATGTGCCGCCTTAGAGAACCTATCGATAACCGTAAGAATCACAGTCTTCCCCGCAGACGAAGGCAGACCGGTAATAAAGTCTAAGGCGATGTGAGACCATGGTCGAGAAGGAATGGGAAGCGGTCTGAGACGACCGGCAGGAGGAGAGTTACCTGACTTAGTCTGCGCGCAGTCCGAACAAGCAGCCACGAAACGACGCGTGTCCCGCTCCTGAGTAGGCCACCAAAACCGCTGGCGAATAGAAGCAAGCGTACCCCGAACGCCGGGGTGGCCAGCTAACTTGGCAGAGTGAGCCCACTGAAGAACAGCCAGACGAGTAGAGACAGGAACGAACAGAAGGTTACTAGGACAAGCGCGCGGCGACGCAGTGTGAGTGAGTGCTTGCTTTACCTGTCTCTCAATTCCCCAGACAGTCAACCCGACAACACGCCCTTCAGGGAGAATCCCCTCGGGGTCGGTAGAAGCCACAGAAGAACTAAAGAGACGGGATAAGGCATCAGGCTTGGTGTTCTTATTTCCCGGACGATAGGAAATCACGAACTCGAAACGAGCGAAAAACAACGCCCAACGAGCTTGACGTGCATTAAGTCGTTTGGCCGAACGGATGTACTCAAGGTTCTTATGGTCAGTCCAAACGACAAAAGGGACGGTCGCCCCCTCCAACCACTGTCGCCATTCGCCTATGGCTAAGCGGATGGCGAGCAGTTCGCGGTTACCCACATCATAGTTGCGTTCCGATGGCGACAGGCGATGAGAAAAGTAAGCGCAAGGATGGACCTTATCGTCAGACTGGAAGCGCTGAGACAGAATGGCTCCCACGCCCACCTCTGAAGCGTCAACCTCGACAATGAATTGTTTAGTGACGTCAGGAGTAACAAGGATAGGAGCGGATGTAAAACGCTTCTTGAGGAGATCAAAAGCTCCCTGGGAGGAACCGGACCACTTAAAGCAAGTCTTGACAGAAGTCAGAGCGGTGAGAGGGGCAGCCACTTGACCGAAATTACGAATGAAACGCCGATAGAAATTAGCGAAACCGAGAAAACGCTGCAACTCGACACGTGACTTAGGGACGGGCCAATCGCTGACAGCCTGGACCTTAGCGGGATCCATCTGAATGCCTTCAGCGGAAATAACAGAACCGAGAAAAGTGACAGAGGAGACATGAAAGGCGCACTTCTCAGCCTTCACGTAGAGACAATTCTCTAAAAGGCGCTGGAGTACACGTCGAACGTGCTGAACATGAATCTCGAGTGACGGTGAAAAAATCAGGATATCGTCAAGGTAAACGAAAACAAAAATGTTCAGCATGTCTCTCAGTACATCATTAACTAATGCCTGAAAGACAGCTGGAGCATTAGCGAGACCGAACGGCAGAACCCGGTATTCAAAATGCCCTAACGGAGTGTTAAACGCCGTTTTCCACTCGTCCCCCTCTCTGATGCGTACGAGATGGTAAGCGTTACGAAGGTCCAACTTAGTAAAGCACCTGGCTCCCTGCAAAATCTCGAAGGCTGACGACATAAGGGGAAGCGGATAACGATTCTTAACCGTTATGTCATTCAGCCCTCGATAATCCACGCAGGGGCGCAGAGTACCGTCCTTCTTCTTAACAAAGAAAAATCCCGCTCCGGCGGGAGAGGAAGAAGGCACCACGGTACCGGCGTCGAGAGAAACAGACAGATAATCCTCGAGAGCCTTACGTTCGGGAGCCGACAGAGAGTATAGTCTACCCCGAGGGGGAGTGGTCCCCGGAAGGAGATCAATACAACAATCATACGACCGGTGAGGAGGAAGGGAGCTGGCTCTGGACCGACTGAAGACCGTGCGCAGATCATGATATTCCTCCGGCACTCCTGTCAAATCACCAGGTTCCTCCTGAGTAGAGGGGACAGAAGACACAGGAGGGATAGCAGACATTAAACACTTCACATGACAAGAAACGTTCCAGGATAGAATAGAATTACTAGACCAATTAATAGAAGGATTATGACATACTAGCCAGGGATGACCCAAAACAACAGGTGTAAAAGGTGAACGAAAAATCAAAAAGGAAATGGTCTCACTGTGGTTACCAGATACTGTGAGGGTTAAAGGTAGTGTCTCACATCTGATACTGGGGAGAAGACTACCATCTAAGGCGAACATGGGCGTGGGCTTCCCTAACTGTCTGAGAGGAATGTCATGTTTCCGAGCCCATGCTTCGTCCATAAAACAACCCTCAGCCCCTGAGTCTATCAAGGCACTGCAGGAAGCAGCCGAACCGGTCCAGCGTAGATGGACCGACAAGGTAGTACAGGATCTTGATGGAGAGACCTGAGTAGTAGCGCTCACCAGTAGCCCTCCGCTTACTGATGAGCTCTGGCTTTTACTGGACATGACATGACAAAATGTCCAGCAGAACCGCAATAGAGGCAAAGGCGGTTGGTGATTCTCCGTTCCCTCTCCTTAGTCGAGATGCGAATACCTCCCAGCTGCATGGGCTCAGTCTCTGAGCCGGTGGGAGGAGATGGTTGAGATGCGGAGAGGGGAAGCACCGTTAACGCGAGCTCTCTTCCACGAGCTCGATGACGAAGATCTATCCGTCGTTCTATGCGGATGGCGAGTGCAATCAAAGAGTCCACGCTGGAAGGAACCTCCCGGGAGAGAATCTCATCCTTAACCTCAGCGTGAAGTCCCTCCAGAAAACGAGCGAGCAACGCCGGCTCGTTCCAGTCACTGGAGGCAGCAAGAGTGCGAAACTCTATAGAGTAATCCGTTATGGATCGATCACCTTGACATAGGGAAGCCAGGGCCCTGGAAGCCTCCTTCCCAAAAACTGAACGATCAAAAACCCGTATCATCTCCTCTTTAAAGTTCTGATAATCGTTAGAACACTCAGCCCTTGCCTCCCAGATAGCTGTGCCCCACTCCCGAGCCCGACCAGTAAGGAGTGATATGACGTAAGCGATCCGAGCTCTCTCTCTTGAGTACGTGTTGGGCTGGAGAGAGAACACAATATCACACTGGGTGAGAAAGGAGCGACACTCAGTGGGCTGCCCAGAGTAACATGGTGGGTTATTAACCCTAGGTTCCGGAGACTCGGAAGACCAGGAAGTAGCTGGTGGCACGAGACGAAGACTCTGAAACTGTCCAGAGAGATCGGAGACCTGAGCGGCCAGGGTCTCAACGGCATGACGAGCAGCAAACAATTCCTGCTCGTGTCTGCCGAGCATAGCTCCCTGGAACTCGACGGCAGTGTTGAGAGAATCCGTAGTCGCTGGGTCCATTCTTGGTCGGATTCTTCTGTTATGCAGATGAATGAGGACCCAAAAGCGACGTAATAGTAACAGAGTCTTTATTCCAGTATAAAACAAATAATGATACTCCTGGATATAAATCAATGGAAATCCAAAACAGGAAACTGAAATCCTCTCGTCAATAGAGAGGAACGACTGGAGACGCGACCACAGACTGCAGGTCGCTTCAGGAAGGCACAGGCCGTAGCTGACATAGACACCTGCTCACACGCAGCATCTGAAGAAGGCAAAAGAACACGACAGGGCGGAAAAAGACACAGGAACTGCAACATCAAACAAGAATCCGACAAGGACAGGAGCGGAAAACAGAGGGAGAAATAGGGACTCTAATCAGAGGGCAAAATAGGGGACAGGTGTGAAAGAGTAAATGAGGTCGTAGGGAGAATGAGAAACAGCTGGGAGCATGAACGGAACGATAGAGAGAGAGAAAGAGAAAGAACCTAATAAGACCAGCAGAGGGAAGCACAGGGACAAGACATGATCAAAGACAAAACATGACAGTTGTATTCAGCATTTCACTATAAGGTCTACCTACACCTGTTGTATTCAGCATTTCACTGTAAGGTCTACTACACCTGTTGTATTCAGCATTTCACTGTAAGGTCTACTACACCTGTTGTATTCAGCATTTCACTGTAAGGTCTACTACACCTGTTGTATTCAGCATTTCACTGTAAGGTCTACTACACCTGTTGTATTCAGCATTTCACTGTGAGGTCTACTACACCTGTTGTATTCAGCATTTCACTGTGAGGTCTACTACACCTGTTGTATTCAGCATTTCACTGTAAGGTCTACTACACCTGTTGTATTCAGCGTTTCACTGTGAGGTCTACTACACCTGTTGTATTCAGCATTTCACTGTGAGGTCTACTACACCTGTTGTATTCAGCATTTCACTGTAAGGTCTACTACACCTGTTGTATTCAGCATTTCACTGTGAGGTCTACTACACCTGTTGCATTCAGCATTTCACTGTGAGGTCTACTACACCTGTTGTATTCAGCATTTCACTGTAAGGTCTACTACACCTGTTGTATTCAGCATTTCACTGTGAGGTCTACTACACCTGTTGTATTCAGCATTTCACTGTGAGGTCTACTACACCTGTTGTATTCAGCATTTCACTGTAAGGTCTACTACACCTGTTGTATTCAGCATTTCACTGTGAGGTCTACTACACCTATTGTATTCAGCATTTCACTGTGAGGTCTACTACACTTGTTGTATTCAGCATTTCACTGTGAGGTCTACTACACCTGTTGTATTCAGCATTTCACTGTGAGGTCTACTACACCTGTTGTATTCAGCATTTCACTGTGAGGTCTACTACACCTGTTCTATTCGGCGCATGTAACTAACAATGTGATTGGATCAATGACATCAGAAGCTGCGCTGTCTAGCACATTGATTGGTCGAGTAGGCGGGCCTTCTGACTTTGTGACTGTGGTGGTAACTAGTGACGACCAGGGTAGAGCGTGGGAAACCGAGAGAAAAGCACAAGTTCACACAGAGAGACAGAGAGAGGGTGAGGAGAGGATAGAGCACAAATAAGCGCCAGTGAGAGAGAGAAACAAGTGAAAGTGACCATGTCCACGACTATGGCCGCCTCGGCGACCCCTCCTGTCCTCTCACCCGGCTCAGGAGCACCTTCCTCCTTGGGAATATTCCGCTCCGACCCTATCTACACCGCTACAACCACCAGCCCTCATCTAGACTCCCCCTCCCCGCGGCTCACCACCACCGGACTCCTCAACCCCTTCCACCCCGGCTCAGGAGTCCCATCCGGTGGCTTGGGATTCACCAACACACCGGTTTTTCGAGATCGAGGAATTTCCACCGCTACAACTACAACCACAACCAGTGAGTGCAGAATGGTGGATGTACACGGAGTAAAAGTCGCGTCTTTCAGCGTCGGAGGACAGGACGACTTGATTTGTTTACCTCAAGTGTTTGAGCTCTTTCTGAAACACCTCGTCGGCGGGCTTCATACCGTTTACACCAAGCTGAAACGCCTGGATATTTGTCCGGTTGTGTGTACTGTGTCGCAGGTCCGGGTCCTGAGGGGGCTCGGTGCGATCCAACCGGGAGTCAACCGCTGCAAACTCATCTCCAGGCGGGACTTCGAGGCGCTCTACACCGATTGCACCGTTGCGAGGTAGGCTATATTGAACTAAGTTTTATATTTAATGTTTACATTTCTTTCTACGTTTGTATCTTCGATTATCGTTGTAAACTATTAGTAAATGGCATGCGACCATGTGTTCAATATCAGTGGTGTAAATTACTAACGTTGCTTAAAGTAGTTTTTTGGGGGGTATCTGTACTTTATTTTACTATTTATATTTTTGACTATTACTTTTACTTTTACTTCACTACATTCCTAAATAAAAGAATGTACTTTTTACTCCTTACATTTTCCCTGACACCCAAAAGTACTCGTTACATTTTGAATGCTTAGCAAGACAGGAAAATGGTCCAATTCACGCAGTGTGCCCCAGGCTATCCTTAATATAAAAAATAATTTAACATTTTTGCAATCTGGTTTACTTAATATTAGGAATTTGAAATGATTTATACTTTTACTTTTGATACTTAAGTATATTTTAGCAATTACATTTACTTATGTATATTTGAAATCAAATACTTTTAGACTTTTACTCAAGTAGTATTTTACTGGGTGACTTTCACTTTTACTTGATGCATTTTCTATTAATTTATCTTTTTACTTTTACTCAAGTATGACAGCTGAATACTTTTCCCACTACAGTTCATTATAAATATGTTATGCCATCATTAGCTGACTATATTCCACTCCATTGAGAATTCAGTTTCTGATGAACTGCGGAACAGAGACCAGGTTTTGTGGAATTCAACTCCAACTCCATTGATTTGCAGAAGGTCACTACTTTAAAAAATGTTTTTAATTATGAAACGCTTGTTTGTCCTCTGTAGTTGCACGTCTTTCTATATTTGCTGAAATACTTTTCCAATAAACATGACTCAAATACATCCACCGACTGGTTCCTTGTTGAGATTCAATGCCCATTTGCGCGGAGTTGCCATCTTGGAGCAGCTACAATGGGTGGGTTGTATTGGATCCGAGGCGTCATGGCCACAGGGGCAGATTTGTCCTGTAAAAATAAAATATATAACAAATATATGTATTTATTTTCTTCTCTTTTTCTTTTTACAGGACAAATCTGCCCCTGTGGCAAAGATAAAGAAAAACCATTGAATGAGTAGGTGTGTCCAAACTTTTGACGTCAACAGTTTAGGCACACCTACTATACAGTACCAGTCAAAAGTTTGGACACACCTACTCATTCAAGGGTTTTTCTTTATTTTTACAATTTTCTACATTGTAGAATAATAGTGAAGACATCAAAACTATGAAATAACACATATGGAATCATGTAGTAACCAAAAAAGTGTTAAACAAATATATATATTTTATATTTGAGATTCTTCAAAGTCGCTTCCCTTTGCCTTGATGACAGCTTTGCACACTCTTGGCATTCTCTCAACCAGCTACATGAGGTAGTCACCTGGAATGCAGCTTTGCATACTCTTGGCATTTTCTCAACCAGCTTCATGAGGTAGTCATCTGGAATGCAGCTTTGCACACTCTTGGCATGCCTGCTGGCAAGGTTAGTAGACTTTAGAAAAGCAAGCAATAACTAAATGTACTAAGACTCACATTGCTTTCAATCTTTAACCCATATTTTAGCAGAGATGCAGAGAAGCAAATGTATTTTATTTTAAATAAAGAACCACCAGCCAGGAGGATACAGACAGCTCAAGATGTATGCTGAGATATGAAGAAAAAAAATACATTTTTGACACAGAATGAAGCTTCATTCTGTGCAGGAAAAAGCTGTTTCAGGTGTTTGACCAAGGCGAAATTCAACACAACACACACACACACACACACACACACACACACACACACACACACACACACACACACACACACACACACACACACACACACACACACACACACACACACTGCAAACTGAGCATTAAATGTTGACACAAGTGGTTATATAAACAAACCGAAACCTCGTACTTTATCTTTAGCCTGAACTAAATAAAGAACATAATTCTACAATATTTAACTTTTTTGGGGCGACCTGACCAAATTCACATAGAACTATGTGTTATAGATCTGTCATTCTCATTGAAAGCCAGTCTAAGAAGCCGTAGATCTGTTCTATGTGCACCATTTCTATGCGTGACGGTTTTTAAGTTTTGTTTCGGTTTTGTACACCAGCTTAAAATACTATATTTATGGTTAGGGAAAATATATTTCCCAGCGGTTTAGATGGTACAATGATTCTTTACACTATATTTGCTTGTTTTTGTCACATCAACTGGAATTAGGCGAACTATTAGAACGTTAGCAACCAGGAAATGACGGAGAGATTTCTGCACAGTGCCTCTTTAAACTAGCGTATGCTATTTAGTTCCATCTTGAACGTGATTTTTGCATACATAAAAGTTTATTTGGCACTGTTAAGTTTATCTCACAATAAACTTTTTAGTGAAGCCATGACAGTCATAATTCTCTCCACTTGTTTTTACCAGGACAGGTCTATAACTGTCTTATAAATTAGGGTTATTTTAGATGCTGACACCTAGCTATATAGTTAGATAGCTAACTATAGCTACTGAAACAGATGGTCCAGGTTACAAAGTGGCTCAGTGACTCACTACTGTAATGGTCCAGGTTACAAAGTGACTCAGTGACTCACTACTGTAATGGTCCAGGTTACAAAGTGGCTCAGTGACTCACTACTGTAATGTTCCAGGTTACAAAGTGGCTCAGTGACTCACTACTGTAATGGTCCAGGTTACAAAGTGGCTCAGTGACTCACTACTGTAATGGTCCAGGTTACAAAGTGGCTCAGTGACTCACTACTGTAATGGTCCAGGTTACAAAGTGGCTCAGTGACTCACTACTGTAATGGTCCAGGTTACAAAGTGGCTCAGTGACTCACTACTGTAATGGACCAGGATACAACGTGGCTCAGTGACTCACTACTGTAATGGTCCAGGTTACAAAGTGGCTCAGTGACTCACTACTGTAATGGTCCAGGTTACAAAGTGGCTCAGTGACTCACTACTGTAATGGTCCAGGTTACAAAGTGGCTCAGTGACTCACTACTGTAATGGTCCAGGTTACAAAGTGGCTCAGTGACTCACTACTGTAATGGTCCAGGTTACAAAGTGGCTCACTACTGTAATGGTCCAGGTTACAAAGTGGCTCAGTGACTCACTACTGTAATGGTCCAGGATACAAAGTGACTCAGTGACTCACTACTGTAATGGTCCAGGTTACAAAGTGGCTCAGTGACTCACTACTGTAATGGTCCAGGTTACAAAGTGGCTCAGTGACTCACTACTGTAATGGTCCAGGTTACAAAGTGGCTCAGTGACTCACTACTGTAATGGTCCAGGTTACAAAGTGGCTCAGTGACTCACTACTGTAATGGTCCAGGTTACAAAGTGGCTCAGTGACTCACTACTGTAATGGTCCAGGTTACAAAGTGGCTCAGTGACTCACTACTGTAATGGTCCAGGTTACAAAGTGGCTCAGTGACTCACTACTGTAATGGTCCAGGTTACAAAGTGGCTCAGTGACTCACTACTGTAATGGTCCAGGTTACAAAGTGGCTCAGTGACTCACTACTGTAATGGTCCAGGTTACAAAGTGGCTCAGTGACTCACTACTGTAATGGTCCAGGTTACAAAGTGGCTCAGTGACTCACTACTGTAATGGTCCAGGATACAAAGTGACTCAGTGACTCACTACTGTAATGGTCCAGGTTACAAAGTGGCTCAGTGACTCACTACTGTAATGGTCCAGGTTACAAAGTGGCTCAGTGACTCACTACTGTAATGGTCCAGGTTACAAAGTGACTCAGTGACTCACTACTGTAATGGTGAAAAAAACTGTCTGCATGTTTTTCACAAAGAGGGCAACATATGCTACTGAGCCAGATGTCTGTGTGTCAGGGAGAAGCTCCAGGTGGTATCTGATGCTACTGAGCCAGATGTCTGTGTGTCAGGGAGAAGCTCCAGGTGGTATCTGATGCTACTGAGCCAGATGTCTGTGTGTCAGGGGAGAAGCTCCAGCTGGTATCTGATGCTACTGAGCCAGATGTCTGTGTGTCAGGGGAGAAGCTCCAGGTGGTATCTGATGCTACTGAGCCAGATGTCTATGTGTCAGGGGAGAAGCGCCAGGTGGTATCTGATGCTACTGAGACAGATGTCTGTGTGTCAGGGGAGAAGCTCCAGGTGGTATCTGATGCTACTGAGCCAGATGTCTATGTGTCAGGGGAGAAGCTCCAGGTGGTATCTGATGCTACTGAGACAGATGTCTGTGTGTCAGGGGAGAAGCTCCAGGTGGTATCTGATTTTAAGTACCTTGGCATCGTACTTGATTCCAACCTCTCTTTTAAAAAGCAGGTGAAAAAGGTAACTCAAATAACCAAATTCAACCTAGCTAATTTCCGATTTATACAAAATGTTTGACTACAGAGGTAGCAAAACTGTACTTCAAATCTATGATACTCCCCCACTTAACATATTGCTTGACTAGTTGGGCCCAAGCTTGCAGTACAACATTAAAACCCATCCAGTCTGTCTACAAACAGGCTCTCAAAGTGCTTGATAGGAAGCCCAATAGCCATCATCACTGTTACATCCTCAGAAAGCATGAGCTCCTGAGTTGGGAAAATCTTGTGCAATACACCGACGCATGTCTTGTATTCAATATCCTAAATGGCCTGGCCCCCCCTCCACTCAGTACTTTTGTTAAACAGAAAACACAAACATATGGCAGCAGATCCACAAGCTCTGCCATGAGAGGTGACTGTATAGTTCCCCTAAGGAAAAGCACCTTTAGTAAATCTGCTTTCTCTGTGAGAGCTTCCCATGTCTGGAATACACTGCCATCAGACACACATAACTGCACCACATATCACACTTTCACAAAAAACATGAAGACATGGTTGAAGGCCAATCAGATTTGTGAACATGGTCCCTAGCTGTGTGTTGCCGCTTTCCATGTTGCCTGTTGTCTGTAGCTTGTGAAGTGTGGAAACATTTTTTTGCTTTTATGAATTTTGTCTTGTTGCTTTTTGTCCTATGTTGCTCTGTCTGTATGCTATGTCTTGCTTGTCCTATGTTGCTCTGTCTGTATGCTATGTCTTGCTTGTCCTATGTTGCTCTGTCTGTATGCTATGTCTTGCTTGTCATATGTTGCTCTGTCTATATGCTACGTCTTGCTTGTTCTATGTTGCTCTGTCTGCATGCTATGTCTTGCTTGTCATATGTTGCTCTGTCTGTATGCTACGTCTTGCTTGTCCTATGTTGCTCTGTCTATATGTTACGTCTTGCTTGTTCTATGTTGCTCTGTCTGTATGCTATGTCTTGCTTGTCCTATGTTGCTCTGTCTGTATGCTATGTCTTGCTTGTCCTATGTTGCTCTGTCTGTATGCTACGTCTTGCTTGTCCTATGTTGCTCTGCGTGTGCTCACTGCTCATTGATTGTCTATATTGTAATTGTTTTTAATAACCTGCCCAGGGACTGCGGTTGAAAATTAGCCGGCTGGCTAAAACCGGCACTTTTTCTGAAACGTTGATCAATGTGCACTGTCCCTGTAAAAATAAAATAAATAAAGTCAAATAAACTCAAACTCAAGGCATCGGGTGGCGACTTTGAAGAATCTCAAATATATTTTGATTTGTTGAACACTTTTTTGGTTACTACATGATTCCGTATGTGTTATTTCATAGTTGTGATGTCTTGTGGTGGCATATTTCTGCTTTACCAAATGAGGAGAGTTACAAACTACACACCAGTCAGAGTTATACTTTAAAACTACATCTTTAATAATAATAAGCTTTGCAATAGCCTTTGACTTTCAACAATTCACTATTTCTAATGAACCGTTGAGAAGTAACCAACGGAAAAGTACAAAGATCTTTTATAGACCAAGATACACCCCTCTCAACTTACACTGACGAACCACAGATCTTAGGAACTGTTCACAAAGGTTAAGATTTGTATGAAAGATATCTATAAAACATAGCAGACAGTTACTGCTGTGTCAACAGTTTTCATTGTAAAAACCAGTGTCGGGCCCCCTCCTACTCCAAACAGGAACTGTCTCTTCCTGGTACGGTATAGAACAGAACCATTAGCTCATGTTCTCTGGAATGCTCTTTAGGTTTTATCACCCAAAGACATCGTAAATCTCCTCTGTCAGTGCTATCTCATAGAGGCCCATCCTCAGTAGAACACACACACAATACTCTACTCTGTCGAATGTAACAACCATTATAATGCAATACAAGCATTATAACATAATCTTGCAATTTTCCACGACAGTCTTCACTATTATTCTACAATGTAGAAAATCGTAAAAATAAAGAAAGACCCTGGAATGAGTAGGTGTGTCCAAACTTTTGACTGGTACTGTATATATTTACCCAAAAAATATACGGGAGATTGGAAGTGATGCACATAATTACATTGAGGAAGGTACAATCTATCTGCAATAGTAAAGCTGATCCAACCCCGAAAAAAAATTGAAAAAAAATAATGGCTGGATCGGGGTGAAGAGGCGACTCCAGGATGCTGGCCTTCTAGTCAGAGTTCCTCTGTCCAGTCTCAACGTCAACAGTGAAGAGGCGACTCCGGGATGCTGGCCTTCTAGGCAGAGTTCCTCTGTCCAGTGTCTGTGTTCTTTTGCCCATCTTAATCTTTTATTTTTATTGGCCATTCTGAGATATGACTTTTTCTTTGCAACTCTGACTAGAAGGCCAGCATCCCGGAGTCGCCTCTTCACTGTTGACTTTGAGACGGGTGTTTTGCAAGGTACTATTTAATGAAGCTGCTAGTTGAGGACTTGTGAGGCGTCTGTTTTTCAAACTAGACTCTAATGTACTTGTCCTCTTGCTCAGTTGTGCACCGGGGCCTTCCACTCCTCTTTATATTCTGGTTAGAGGCAGTTTGCTCTGTTCTGTGAAGGGAGTAGTACACAGCATTGTACGAGATCTTCAGTTTCTTGGCAATTTCTCGCATGAAATAGAGCTTCATTTCTCAGAACAAGAATAGACTGATGAGTTTCAGAAGAAAGTTATTTGTTTCTGGCCATTTTGAGCCTGTAATCGAACCCACAAATGCTGATGCTCCAGATACTCAACTAGTCTAAAGAAGGACAGTTTTATTGCTTCTTTAATCAGGACAACAGTTTTCAGCTGTGCTAACATAATTACAAAAGGGTTTTCTAATGATCAATTAGCCTTTTAAAATGATAAACTTGGATTAGCTAACACAACATGCCATTGGAACACAGGAGTGATGGTTGCTGATAATGGGCCTCTGTACGCCTATGTAGATATTCCATTAAAAATCAGCCGTTTCCAGCTACAATAGTCATTTATAATATTAACAATGTCTACACTGTATTTCTGACCAATTTGATGTTATTTTAATGGACAAATAATGTGCTTTTCTTTAAAAAACAAGGACATTTCGAACTGACCCCAAACTTTTGAACAGTAGTATGTATAAACAAATATATATTTCCCCCCAAAATATATTTGGGATTAGAAATGATGCAGACAACTTCATTGATGTAAGCTACAATCTATCTGCTATATTAAAGCTGACCTACTCCCTAAAAAAATAAAAAAAAATAAATGTGGTTTATTTTAATAATCAAATTAGTGACGCACCACATGATTAAGTGTCTGTCGCCACATATCCAGCATAGATTAGTTGGTATTTACTTGGTATCGCTTATTTACATAATTTTGTGTAGTCCCAAATGGCATTCTATATTCCCTACATAGTGCACTACTTTTGAACCAGAGCCCTATAGAACCCTATTCCCAATATAGTGCACTACTTTAGACCAGAGCCCTATGGCACCCTATTCCCTATATAGTGCACTACTTTAGACCAGAGCCCTATAGAACCCTAGTCCCTACATAGTGCACTACTTTAGACCAGAGCCCTATAGAACCCTAGTCCCTACATAGTGCACTACTTTAGACCAGAGCCCTATAGAACCCTAGTCCCTATATAGTGCACTACTTTAGACCAGAGCCCTATAGAACCCTAGTCCCTACATAGTGCACTACTTTAGACCAGAGCCCTATAGAACCCTAGTCCCTACATAGTGCACTACTTTAGACCAGAGCCCTATGGCACCCTATTCCCTATATAGTGCACTACTTTAGACCAGAGCCCTATAGAACCCTAGTCCCTACATAGTGCACTACTTTAGACCAGAGCCCTATAGAACCCTAGTCCCTACATAGTGCACTACTTTAGACCAGAGCCCTATAGAACCCTAGTCCCTACATAGTGCACTACTTTAGACCAGAGCCCTATAGAACCCTAGTCCCTATATAGTGCACTACTTTAGACCAGAGCCCTATAGAACCCTAGTCCCTACATAGTGCACTACTTTAGACCAGAGCCCTATAGAACCCTAGTCCCTATATAGTGCACTACTTTAGACCAGAGCCCTATAGAACCCTAGTCCCTACATAGTGCACTACTTTAGACCAGAGCCCTATAGAACCCTAGTCCCTACATAGTGCACTACTTTAGACCAGAGCCCTATGGCACCCTATTCCCTATATAGTGCACTACTTTAGACCAGAGCCCTATAGAACCCTAGTCCCTACATAGTGCACTACTTTAGACCAGAGCCCTATAGAACCCTAGTCCCTACATAGTGCACTACTTTAGACCAGAGCCCTATAGAACCCTAGTCCCTACATAGTGCACTACTTTAGACCAGAGCCCTATAGAACCCTAGTCCCTATATAGTGCACTACTTTAGACCAGAGCCCTATAGAACCCTAGTCCCTACATAGTGCACTACTTTAGACCAGAGCCCTATAGAACCCTAGTCCCTACATAGTGCACTACTTTAGACCAGAGCCCTATGGCACCCTATTCCCTATATAGTGCACTACTTTAGACCAGAGCCCTATAGAACCCTAGTCCCTACATAGTGCACTACTTTAGACCAGAGCCCTATAGAACCCTAGTCCCTACATAGTGCACTACTTTAGACCAGAGCCCTATAGAACCCTAGTCCCTACATAGTGCACTACTTTAGACCAGAGCCCTATAGAACCCTAGTCCCTACATAGTGCACTACTTTAGACCAGAGCCCTATAGAACCCTAGTCCCTACATAGTGCACTACTTTAGACCAGAGCCCTATAGAACCCTAGTCCCTACATAGTGCACTACATTAGACCAGAGCCCTATAGAACCCTAGTCCCTACATAGTGCACTACTTTAGACCAGAGCCCTATAGAACCCTAGTCCCTACATAGTGCACTACTTTAGACCAGAGCCCTATAGAACCCTAGTCCCTACATAGTGCACTACTTTAGACCAGAGCCCTATAGAACCCTATTCCCTATATAGTGCACTACTTTAGACCAGAGCCCTATAGAACCCTAGTCCCTACATAGTGCACTACTTTAGACCAGAGCCCTATAGAACCCTAGTCCCTACATAGTGCACTACTTTAGACCAGAGCCCTATAGAACCCTAGTCCCTACATAGTGCACTACTTTAGACCAGAGCCCTATTGAACCCTAGTCCCTACATAGTGCACTACTTTAGACCAGAGCCCTATAGAACCCTAGTCCCTACATAGTGCACTACTTTAGACCAGAGCCCTATTGAACCCTAGTCCCTACATAGTGCACTACTTTAGACCAGAGCCCTATAGAACCCTAGTCCCTACATAGTGCACTACTTTAGACCAGAGCCCTATAGAACCCTAGTCCCTACATAGTGCACTACTTTAGACCAGAGCCCTATAGAACCCTAGTCCCTACATAGTGCACTACTTTAGACCAGAGCCCTATCGGCCATTTAGGGTTGCAATCCCCGACAGATTTTATGACCTCCTTTTAATTTATTCTATTTACGTAGGAAATAATAGCTAATCTGTAGCTGCCCAGAAATTAGCCGGTCTGCTGGCTAGCGTTGGTGTTTCAGCTGCCCACGTTTTGTGGTCATCAGCTATTCCTTTAGCTCGATAATCTACCGGCACTTTTGTGCAACGCGACTCGGACCGGAGCATTCTGGGACTTTTTTTTTCTCTCAGTTTCCCCGGATTTCAGCCGCAGGCTCTGGACATTTGCAGCTAGCTAGCTGCAAACCGTGTGACTACTGGCTTACGTCGATCCCGGAGCAAACTCAAATCATTCCGGAGCTAGCCAGCTGAGGAGTTCCATCAGCCATTCCTGGGCTACAGTCACCTATCTGGACCCGTTTTTTTGTTGTTTTGTTGTTGCTGCAGATACGGAGCCCCACCGGGCCTTCACGACTGACTGCCGACGTTATCTGCCCGAGGGAGTTATCCAACTGGCACCTCCGTCCCGACGTTACCTGAACGCTCATCTGGGGCCCGCTAACCGTTAGCTGTCTTATCGGCTGCTATCTGAATAAGTATATCGGACAATTATTATTATTATTATTATTATTTTTTATTTTTTATTAAAAATATATATATTTTTTTTTTCTTGGGTCACTATATCTATTTTGCCAATTTGGATTGATCCCCTCTACCACACGGAACCCCACTAACCTACCGACGGAAACGCACGAGGTATCTACAAATAGACTTCCATACTATGCTATCTTGCTACCGATAGCCATCTACCCGGCCAGCTGTCTGGATCGCCGTGACCCCAACCAACCTCTACTCACTGGACCCTTATTGATCACTCAATTAAGCATGCCTCTCCTTAATGTAAATATGCCTTGTCCATTGCTGTTCTGGTTAGTGTTTATTGGCTTATTTCACTGTAGAGCCTCTAGCCCTGACCACTATACCATATCCAACCTCACAGTTCCACCACCCACATATGCGATGACATCACCTGGTTTCAATGATGTTTCTAGAGACAATATCTCTCTCATCATCACTCAATACCTAGGTTTACCTCCACTGTATTCACATCCTACCATACCTTTGTCTGTACATTATTCCTTTAAGCTATTTTATCGCCCCCAGAAACTTCCTTTTACTCTCTGCTCTAGAAGTTCTAGACGACCAATTCTCATAGCTTTTAGCCGTACCCTTATCCTACTCCTCCTCTGTTCCTCTGGTGATGTAGAGGTGAATCCAGGCCCTGCAGTACCTAGCTCCACTCCTATTCCCCAGGCGCTCTCTTTTGATGACTTCTGTAACCGTAATAGCCTTGGTTTCATGCATGTTAACATTAGAAGCCTCCTCCCTAAGTTTGTTTTGTTCACTGCTTTAGCACACTCTGCCAACCCGGATGTTTTAGCCGTGTCTGAATCCTGGCTTAGAAAGACCACCAAAAATTCTGACATTTTCATCCCCAACTACAAGATTTTCAGACAAGATAGAACGGCCAAAGGGGGCGGTGTTGCAATCTATTGCAAAGATTGCCTGCAGAGTTCTGTTTTACTATCCAGGTCTGTTCCCAAACAATTTGAACTTCTACTTTTAAAAATCCACCTCTCTAAAAACAAGTCTCTCACCGTTGCCGCCTGCTATAGACCACCCTCTGCCCCCAGCTGTGCTCTGGACACTATATGTGAACTGATTGCCCCCCATCTATCTTCAGAGCTCGTGCTGCTAGGCGACCTAAATTTAAACATGCTTAACACCCCAGCCACCCTACAATCTAAGCTTGATGCCCTCAATCTCACACAAATTATCAATGAACCTACCAGGTACCACCCCAATTCCGTAAACACGGGTACCCTCATAGATATCATCCTAACAAACTTGCCCTCCAAATACACCTCTGCTGTTTTCAACCAAGATCTCAGCGATCACTGCCTCATTGCCTGCATCCGTAATGGGTCAGCGGACAAACGACCTCCACTCATCACTGTCAAACGCTCCCTGAAACACTTCAGCGAGCAGGCCTTTCTAATCGACCTGGCCGAGGTATCCTGGAAGGATATTGATCTCATCCCGTCAGTAGAGGATGCCTGGACATTTAAAAAAAATGCCTTCCTCACCATCTTGAATAAGCATGCCCCATTCAAGAAATTTAGAACCAGGAACAGATATAGCCCTTGGTTCTCTCCTGACCTGACTGCCCTTAACCAACAGAAAAACATCCTATGGCGTTCTGCATTAGCATCGAACAGCCCCCGTGATATGCAACTTTTCAGGGAAGCTAGAAACCAGTATACACAGGCAGTTAGAAAAGCCAAGGCTAGCTTTTTCAAGCAGAAATTTGCTTCCTGCAACACAAATTCAAAAAAGTTCTGGGACACTGTAAAGTCCATGGAGAATAAGAACACCTCCTCCCAGCTTCCAACTGCTCTGAAGATAGGAAACACTGTCACCACCGACAAATCCACTATAATTGAGAATTTCAATAAGCATTTTTCTACGGCTGGCCATGCTTTCCACCTGGCTACCCCTACCCCGGACAACAGCACTGCCCTCCCCTCTGCTACTCGCCCAAGCCTTCCCCATTTCTCTTTCTCCCAAATACAGTCAGCTGATGTTCTAAAAGAGCTGCAAAATCTGGACCCTTACAAATCAGCCGGGCTAGATAATCTGGACCCTTTCTTTCTAAAACTATCTGCTGAAATTGTTGCCACCCCTATTACTAGCCTTTTCAACCTCTCTTTCGTGTCGTCTGAGATTCCCAAAGATTGGAAAGCAGCTGCGGTTATCCCCCTCTTCAAAGGGGGGGACACTCTTGACCCTAACAGCTACAGACCTATATCTATCCTACCCTGCCTTTCTAAGGTCTTCGAAAGCCAAGTCAACAAACAGATTACCGACCATTTCGAATCCCACCATACCTTCTCCGCTATGCAATCTGGTTTCAGAGCTGGTCATGGGTGCACCTCAGCCACGCTCAAGGTCATAAACGATATCTTAACCGCCATCGATAGGAAACAATACTGTGCAGCCGTATTCATTGACCTGGCCAAGGCTTTTGACTCTGTCAATCACCACATCCTCATCGGCAGACTCGACAGCCTTGGTTTCTCTAATGATTGCCTCGCCTGGTTCACCAACTACTTCTCTGATCGAGTTCAGTGTGTCAAATCGGAGGGTCTGTTGTCCGGGCCTCTGGCAGTCTCCATGGGGGTGCCACAGGGTTCAATTCTTGGACCGACTCTCTTCTCTGTATACATCAATGATGTCGCTCTTGCTGCTGGTGATTCTCTGATCCACCTCTACGCAGACGACACTATTCTGTATACTTCTGGCCCTTCTTTTGACACTGTGTTAACAACCCTCCAGGCGAGCTTCAATGCCATACAACTCTCCTTCCGTGGCCTCCAATTGCTCTTAAATACAAGTAAAACTAAATGCATGCTCTTCAACCGATCGCTGCCTGCACCTGCCCGCCTGTCCAACATCACTACTCTGGACGGCTCTGACCTAGAATATGTGGACAACTACAAATACCTAGGTGTCTGGTTAGACTGTAAACTCTCCTTCCAGACTCACATCAAACATCTCCAATCCAAAGTTAAATCTAGAATTGGCTTCCTATTTCGCAACAAAGCATCCTTCACTCATGCTGCCAAACATACCCTTGTAAAACTGACCATCCTACCAATCCTCGACTTCGGTGATGTCATTTACAAAATAGCCTCCAAAACCCTACTCAATAAATTGGATGCAGTCTATCACAGTGCCATCCGTTTTGTCACCAAAGCCCCATATACTACCCACCACTGCGACCTGTACACTCTCGTTGGCTGGCCCTCGCTTCATACTCGTCGCCAAACCCACTGGTTCCAGGTCATCTACAAGACCCTGCTAGGTAAAGTCCCCCCTTATCTCAGCTCGCTGGTCACCATAGCAACACCTACCTGTAGCACGCACTCCAGAAGGTTTATCTCTCTGGTCACCCCCAAAACCAATTCTTCCTTTGGCCGCCTCTCCTTCCAGTTCTCTGCTGCCAATGACTGGAACGAACTACAAAAATCTCTGAAACTGGAAACACTTATCTCCCTCACTAGCTTTAAGCACCAGCTGTCAGAGCAGCTCATAGATTACTGCACCTGTACATAGCCCATCTATAATTTAGCCCAAACAACTACCTCTTTACCTACTGTATTTATTTATTTATTTTGCTCCTTTGCACCCCATTATTTCTGTCTCTACTTTGCGCTTTCTTCCACTGCAAACCAACCATTCCAGTGTTTTTTAGTTTTATTTTACTTGCTGTGTTGTATTTACTTCGCCACCATGGCCTTTTTATATTTTTATTTATTTATACATATATTTGTTTGCCTTCACCTCCCTTATCTCACCTCACTTGCTCACATTGTATATAGACTTATTTTTTTTTCACTGTATCATTGACTATATGTTTGTTTTACTCCATGTGTAACTATGTGTTGTTGTATGTGTCGAACTGCTTTGCTTTATCTTGGCCAGGTCGCAATTGTAAATGAGAACGTGTTCTCAATTTGCCTACCTGGTTAAATAAAGGTTAAATAAATAAAATAAATAAATAAAATAATGAAGAAAATAAACACTCTCTTTCTGTTCAGTCGCGGTTAATGTCAACGTTTACGCACGTAGGCACTCAGGGAACACACACTGATCACGTCACGTCGTGTTCTTGAATAATAGTTAACATTAACTAGCTCCCACGCTCACCCCGGGAGTGACATTCTGGCATTAGTTTTAACAAGAGAGAAGCAGAGGGGTTGGAAGAGAATATAGAAAAAGAGGGGGACAGGGAAGAGAAGAGGGGGACAGGGAAGAGAAGAAGAGAAGAGGGGGACAGCGACGAGAAGAGAGGGGACAGGGAAGAGAAGAGAGGGGGCAGGGAAGAGGGGGGCAGGGAAGAGGGGGGCAGGGAAGGGGGGGGCAGGGAAGGGGGGGGAGGGAAGAGAAGAGGGGGAAAGGGAAGAGAAGAGGGGGACAGGGAAGAGAAGAGGGGGACAGAGAAGAGAAGAGGGGGGCAGGGAAGAGAAGAGGGGGACAGAGAAGAGAAGAGGGGGACAGAGAAGAGGGGGAAAGGGAAGAGAAGAGAGGGACAGGGAAGAGACGAGAGGGACAGAGAAGAGAAGTGGAGGACAGAGAAGAGAAGAGGGGGACAGAGAACCATGTTACCAGGAAGAAGTCCATCAGTAGGAGCCCAGAGGTCCTCCAATCACCAAGATGGCGCCTTACTAAAAGAGAGAGAGTTTATTTTACTTTATTTAATGAAATTTATCCTCTATCAGTTCTTAAAACCGATAAGAACTTTTGAACATCAGATTGGCAGTTACTAACCTAAATTCTGACTAGAGAGAGAGAGAGATGGAGGCAGGGAAACATGATCCTCAAATTATCTTTGTATTTGGGGAAATGGATTACTGTTGAATCCCTTCAACTTTCAGCTGACCAAAAAATGAGAGCGAGAATTAGGAACAAGAGAGATGGGAGAGAGAGAGATGGGAGAGAGAGAGATGGCAGAGAGAGAGCTGGGAGAGAGAGAGAGCTGAGATGGGAGAGAGAGCTGGAGAGAGAGATGGGAGAGAGAGAGCTGGGAGAGAGAGAGCTGGGAGAGAGAGAGAGCTGAGATGGGAGAGAGAGCTGGAGAGAGAGATGGGAGAGAGAGAGAGATGGGAGAGAGAGAGATGGGAGAGAGAGAGATGGGAGAGAGAGAGATGGGAGAGAGAGAGATGGGAGAGAGAGAGATGGGAGAGAGAGAGAATTAGGAACAAGATAGATGGGAGAGAGAGAGAATTAGGAACAAGATAGATGGGAGAGAGAGAATTAGGAACAAGATAGATGGGAGAGAGAGAGAATTAGGAACAAGATAGATGGGAGAGAGAGAGAATTAGGAACAAGATAGATGGGAGAGAGAGAATTAGGAACAAGATAGATGGGAGAGAGAGAGAGAGATGGCAGAGAGAGAATTGGCAGAGAGAGAGCTGGGAGAGAGAGAGCTGGGAGAGAGAGAGCTGAGATGGGAGAGAGAGCTGGAGAGAGAGATGGGAGAGAGAGAGAGATGGGAGAGAGAGATGGGAGAGAGAGAGATAGGAGAGAGAGAGATGGGAGAGAGAGAGATGGGAGAGAGAGAGAATTAGGAACAAGATAGATGGGAGAGAGAGAGAATTAGGAACAAGATAGATGGGAGAGAGAGAATTAGGAACAAGATAGATGAGAGAGAGAGAGAGAGAGAGATGGGAGAGAGAGATGGGAGAGAGAGAGAGAGAGAGATGGGAGAGAGAGATGGGAGAGAGAGAGAGATGGGAGAGAGAGAGAGATGGGAGAGAGAGAGATGGGAGAGAGAGAGATGGGAGAGAGAGAGCTGGGAGAGAGAGAGCTGGGAGAGAGAGAGCTGCGAGAGAGAGAGCTGCGAGAGAGAGAGACTATTTTATGACTACATCTGCAGATTGTTTTATTCGTTTATTGCGATCACTTGTTCTTATACTATTTTGGCGCCTAGGCTCATCAAACCAAAAAACAAACTGCTAAATGACTTGGGGACTGACTGCACACACACACACACACACACACACACACACACACACACACACACACACACACACACACACACACACACACACACACACACACACACACACACACACACACACACACACACACACACACACACACACACACACACACACACACACACACACACACACACACACACACACACAGAGGTTTGAATACGTTGACCCAGATAGCTTGGTCACGATTGGCTGGACTAAAGGAAGATAACGTGACCTGATTTGGTTGGTGCTCAGAAAATAGTACTTTTTACTCCTTACATTTTCCCTGACACCCAAAAGTACTCGTTACATTTTGAATGCTTAGCAAGACAGGAAAATGGTCCAATTCACGCAGGCTATCCTTAATATAAAAAATAATTTAACATTTTTGCAATCTGGTTTACTTAATATTAGGAATTTGAAATTATTTATACTTTTGATACTTAAGTATATTTTAGCAATTACATTTACTTATGTATATTTGAAATCAAATACTTTTAGACTTTTACTCAAGTAGTATTTTACTGGGTGACTTTCACTTTTACTTGATGCATTTTCTATTAATTTATCTTTTTACTTTTACTCAAGTATGACAGCTGAATACTTTTTCCACTACAGTTCAATATAAACAATGAAAACTGTTGCTACTTAATATTAAGCTAACCGTAGGGCACCATTTTCTTGTTTTTTAAAGGTATTTATTAATAAATAGCCAGGGGTACTCTGCAACACCATTTACATACTAAACCTGTGTTTAGTGAGTCCTCCAGATCAGAGGCAGTAGGGATGACCAGGGATGTTCTCTGTTTAGTGAGTCCACCAGATCAGAGGCAGCAGGGATGACCAGGGATGTTCTCTGTTTAGTGAGTCCTCCAGATCAGAGGCAGTAGGGATGAACAGGGATGTTCTCCTGATAAGTGCGTGAATTGGGCCAGTATACTGTCCTGCTAAACATTCAAAATGTAACGAGTACTTTTGGGTGACAGGGAAATTGTATGTAGTAAAAAGTACATTATTTTATTTAGGAATGTAGTGGAGTAAAAGTTGTCAAAAATATAAATAGGAAAGTACAGATACCCCCTAAAAACTACTTAAGTAGTACTGTAAAGTACTTCACACCACACAGTGATGTCTGTTGTGTAGAAACATGATTATGGTTTGGGTTAGAGAAACACAATATTCGTTATACTTTATTGACAAGCGTGTGTGTGTGCGTGCGTGTGTGTGTGTGCGCGTGCGTGCGTGTGTGCGTTCGTGCGTGTGTGTGTGTGTGTGCGTGCGTGCGCGCGCGCGCGCGTGCGTGTGTGCGTGTGCGTGCACGTGCGTGCGTGCGTGCGTACGTGTGTGCGTGCGTGCGTGCGTGCGTGCGTGCGTGCGTGTGTGTGTGTGCGTGTGCGTGTATCCTGGGAGGGTGTGTGTGTGTGTGTGTGTATCCTGGGAGGGTGTGTGCGTGTGTGTGTGTATCCTGGGAGGGTATGTGCGTGTGTGTGTATCCTGGGAGGGTGTGTGTGTGTGTGTGTATCCTGGGAGGGTGTGTGCGTGTGTGTGTGTATCCTGGGAGGGTGTGTGCGTGTGTGTGTGTATCCTGGGAGGGTGTGTGCGTGTGTGTGTGTATCCTGGGAGGGTGTGTGTGTGTGTATCCTGGGAGGGTGTGTGTGTGTATCCTGGGAGGGTGTGTGTGTGTATCCTGGGAGGGTGTGTGTGTGTATCCTGGGAGGGTGTGTGTGTATCCTGGGAGGGTGTGTGTGTGTATCCTGGGAGGGTGTGTGTGTGTATCCTGGGAGGGTGTGTGTGTGTATCCTGGGAGGGTGTGTGTGTATCCTGGGAGGGTGTGTGTGTGTATCCTGGGAGGGTGTGTGTGTGTATCCTGGGAGGGTGTGTGTGTATCCTGAGAGGGTGTGTGTGTGTGTATCCTGGGAGGGTGTGTGTGTGTGTATCCTGGGAGGGTGTGTGTGTGTATCCTGGGAGGGTGTGTGTGTGTATCCTGGGAGGGTGTGTGTGTGTATCCTGGGAGGGTGTGTGTGTGTATCCTGGGAGGGTGTGTGTGTGTATCCTGGGAGGGTGTGTGTGTGTATCCTGGGAGGGTGTGTGTGTGTGTGTGTGTGTGTATCCTGGGAGGGTGTGTGTGTGTATCCTGGGAGGGTGTGTGTGTGTGTGTGTGTGTGTATCCTGGGAGGGTGTGTGTGTGTATCCTGGGAGGGTGTGTGTGTGTGTGTGTGTATCCTGGGAGGGTGTGTGTGTGTGTGTGTGTATCCTGGGAGGGTGTGTGTGTGTGTGTGTGTGTGTATCCTGGGAGGGTGTGTGTGTGTATCCTGGGAGGGTGTAGTACGATAGAGTTCTGAACTGTACATCCACCTCTGAAACAGTAGCTTGTAATCTAACGTCTGGATTTAATGATGGACAGCTTGTGTGCTTGTGTTTCCTGACGATTAATACATTTATGGTCATTGGCTTTCACCACGGTAACCACCGAGGTCGGCATGGCAAACTGTCAGAGAGAGGGGGGGAAGACAGGGAGAGAGAAGATAGATTAGAGAGAGAAAGGAGAGATGGATGAGAGAGACCGCAGGGATGGATGAGAGGGGGAGAGCAGGAGAGAATATAGATGAGAGAGAGAGACAGGAGAGATGGATGAGAGAGACCGCAGAGATGGATGAGAGAGGGAGAGCAGGAGAGGTGGATGAGAGAGGGAGACAGGAGAGATGGATGAGAGAGACCGCAGAGATGGATGAGAGAGGGAGAGCAGGAGAGAATATAGATGAGAGAGAGAGACAGGAGAGATGGATGAGAGAGACCGCAGAGATGGATGAGAGAGGGAGAGCAGGAGAGGTGGATGAGAGAGGGAGACAGGAGAGATGGATGAGAGAGACCGCAGAGATGGATGAGAGAGGGAGAGCAGGAGAGATGGATGAGAGAGGGAGAGCAGGAGAGATGGATGAGAGAGGGAGACAGGAGAGATGGATGAGAGAGACCGCAGAGATGGATGAGAGAGGGAGAGCAGGAGAGATGGATGAGAGAGGGAGAGCAGGAGAGGTGGATGAGAGAGGGAGACAGGAGAGATGGATGAGAGAGACCGCAGAGATGGATGAGAGAGGGAGAGCAGGAGAGATGGATGAGAGAGGGAGAGCAGGAGAGGTGGATGAGAGAGGGAGACAGGAGAGATGGATGAGAGAGGGAGAGCAGGAGAGGTGGATGAGAGAGGGAGACAGGAGAGATGGATGAGAGAGACAGGAGAGATTGATGAGAGAGACAGGAGAGAGTGATGAGGGAGGAGAGAAAGACAGAGGGAAGGTGGGGAATACAAAAAGTGTTGATTTTACAAAGAAACAGAGAGAAAAAACAATTACATCAGCAGATTAAAGGTAAAAACCAGCAAAGAGGAGAATGTGAAAAAGGTGTGGACACTATAGCGTAAAATAAGTAGTTTATTAGTGTTACCTAACTCTGTGTGTGTGTGTGTGTGTGTGTGTGTGTGTGTGTGTGTGTGTGTGTGTGTGTGTGTGTGTGTGTGTGTGTGTGTGTGTGTGTGTGTGTGTGTGTGTGTGTGTGTGTGTGTGTGTGTGTGTGTGTGTGTGTGTGTGTTTTTTATAGATGTTGTAAATTTTATGGCAGGTGATTTTTATCATCTTATTCACACCGGAGCAGATGTCATCATAACGAACACACATTCTATTGGTCACATATTTAACAGATGTTATTGGTCCATATTTAACGGATGTTATTGGTCCATATTTAACAGATGTTATTGGTCCATATTTAACAGATGTTATTGGTCCATATTTAACAGATGTTATTGGTCCATACACATATTTAACGGATGTTATTGGTCCATATTTAACAGATGTTATTGGTCCATATTTAACAGATGTTATTGGTCCATATTTAACAGATGTTATTGGTCCATATTTAACGGATGTTATTGGTCCATACACATATTTAACAGATGTTATTGGTCCATATTTAACAGATGTTATTGGTCCATATTTAACGGATGTTATTGGTCCATATTTAACAGATGTTATTGGTCCATATTTAACAGATGTTATTGGTCCATATTTAACAGATGTTATTGGTCCATATTTAACAGATGTTATTGGTCCATTCACATATTTAACAGATGTTATTGGTCCATATTTAACAGATGTTATTGGTCCATACACATATTTAACAGATGTTATTGGTCTCATATTTAACAGATGTTATTGGTCCATTCACATATTTAACAGATGTTATTGGTCCATATTTAACAGATGTTATTGGTCCATTCACATATTTAACAGATGTTATTGGTCCATATTTAACAGATGTTATTGGTCCATTCACATATTTAACAGATGTTATTGGTCCATATTTAACAGATGTTATTGGTCCATTCACATATTTAACAGATGTTATTGGTCCATATTTAACAGATGTTATTGGTCCATTCACATATTTAACAGATGTTATTGGTCCATATTTAACGGATGTTATTGGTCCATATTTAACAGATGTTATTGGTCCATATTTAACAGATGTTATTGGTCCATATTTAACAGATGTTATTGGTCCATATTTAACAGATGTTATTGGTCCATATTTAACAGATGTTATTGGTCCATACACATATTTAACAGATGTTATTGGTCCATATTTAACAGATGTTATTGGTCCATACACATATTTAACAGATGTTATTGGTCCATATTTAACAGATGTTATTGGTCCATATTTAACAGATGTTATTGGTCCATTCACATATTTAACAGATGTTATTGGTCCATATTTAACAGATGTTATTGGTCCATATTTAACAGATGTTATTGGTCCATATTTAACAGATGTTATTGGTCCATATTTAACAGATGTTATTGGTCCATATTTAACAGATGTTATTGGTCCATATTTAACGGATGTTATTGGTCCATTCACATATTTAACAGATGTTATTGGTCCATATTTAACAGATGTTATTGGTCCATATTTAACAGATGTTATTGGTCCATATTTAACGGATGTTATTGGTCCATTCACATATTTAACAGATGTTATTGGTCCATACACATATTTAACAGATGTTATTGGTCCATACACATATTTAACAGATGTTATTGGTCCATATTTAACGGATGTTATTGGTCCATTCACATATTTAACAGATGTTATTGGTCCATATTTAACAGATGTTATTGGTCCATTCACATATTTAACAGATGTTATTGGTCCATATTTAACAGATGTTATTGGTCCATTCACATATTTAACAGATGTTATTGGTCCATATTTAACAGATGTTATTGGTCCATTCACATATTTAACAGATGTTATTGGTCCATATTTAACAGATGTTATTGGTCCATTCACATATTTAACAGATGCTATTGGTCCATATTTGACAGATGTTATTGGTCCATATTTAACAGATGTTATTGGTCCATTCACATATTTAACAGATGTTATTGGTCCATATTTAACAGATGTTATTGGTCCATTCACATATTTAACAGATGTTATTGGTCCATATTTAACAGATGTTATTGGTCCATATTTAACAGATGTTATTGGTCCATATTTAACAGATGTTATTGGTCCATATTTAACAGATGTTATTGGTCCATATTTAACAGATGTTATTGGTCCATATTTAACAGATGTTATTGGTCCATTCACATATTTAACAGATGTTATTGGTCCATATTTATCAGATGTTATTGGTCCATATTTATCAGATGTTATTGGTCCATATTTAACAGATGTTATTGGTCCATATTTAACAGATGTTATTGGTCCATATTTAACAGATGTTATTGGTCCATTCACATATTTAACAGATGTTATTGGTCCATATTTATCAGATGTTATTGGTCCATATTTAACAGATGTTATTGGTCCATATTTAACAGATGTTATTGGTCCATATTTAACAGATGTTATTGGTCCATATTTAACAGATGTTATTGGTCCATATTTAACGGATGTTATTGGTCCATATTTAACAGATGTTATTGGTCCATATTTAACAGATGTTATTGGTCCATATTTAACAGATGTTATTGATCCATATTTAACAGATGTTATTGGTTCATATTTAACGGATGTTATTGGTCCATATTTAACAGATGTTATTGGTCCATATTTAACGGATGTTATTGGTCCATACACATATTTAACAGATGTTATTGGTCCATATTTAACAGGTGTTATTGGTCCATATTTAACAGATGTTATTGGTCCATATTTAACAGATGTTATTGGTCCATATTTAACAGATGTTATTGGTCCATATTTAACAGATGTTATTGGTCCATATTTAACAGATGTTATTGGTCCATATTTAACGGATGTTATTGGTCCATATTTAACAGATGTTATTGGTCCATATTTAACAGATGTTATCGGTCCATATTTAACAGATGTTATTGGTCCATATTTAACGGATGTTATTGGTCCATATTTAACGGATGTTATTGGTCCATATTTAGCAGATGTTATTGGTCCATATTTAACAGATGTTATTGGTCCATATTTAACAGATGTTATTGGTCCATATTTAACAGATGTTATTGGTCCATATTTAACGGATGTTATTGGTCCATACACATATTTAACAGATGTTATTGGTCCATATTTAACAGATGTTATTGGTCCATATTTAACAGATGTTATTGGTCCATATTTAACGGATGTTATTGGTCCATATTTAACAGATGTTATTGGTCCATATTTAACAGATGTTATTGGTCCATATTTAACGGATGTTATTGGTCCATATTTAACAGATGTTATTGGTCCATATTTAACAGATGTTATTGGTCCATATTTAACAGATGTTATTGGTCCATATTTAACAGATGTTATTGGTCCATATTTAACAGATGTTATTGGTCCATATTTAACGGATGTTATTGGTCCATACACATATTTAACAGATGTTATTGGTCCATATTTAACAGATGTTATTGGTCCATATTTAACGGATGTTATTGGTCCATATTTAACAGATGTTATTGGTCCATATTTAACAGATGTTATTGGTCCATATTTAACGGATGTTATTGGTCCATATTTAACAGATGTTATTGGTCCATATTTAACAGATGTTATTGGTCCATATTTAACAGATGTTATTTGTCCATATTTAACAGATGTTATTGTGGGTCTAGCTAAATGCTTGTGTTTCTAGCTCCAACAGTGCAGTAATATCTAACAATTCACAACAATACACACACATCTAAAAGTAAAAAAATATTAGGACGAGCAATGTCGAAATCCGGAGAGTGTGTGTGTATATATTATATACGGTAGGTAAACATTATTAAAGTGACCAGTGATTCCATGTCTATATATACCGTGCATTGGGAAAGTATTCAGACCCTTTGACTTTTTCCACATTTTGTTACGTTACAGCCTTATTCTAAAATGGATTAAATGTTTTCCCCCTCATCAGTACCCCATAATGACAAAGATAAAAACTGGTTTTTCATTTTTTAAACAAATTTATTAAAATAAATATATATATGAAATATTACATTTACTTAAGTATTCAGACCCATTACTCAGTACTTTGTTGAAGCACCTTTGGCAGTGATTACAGCCTTGATTCTTCTTGGGTATGACGCTACTAGCTTGGCACACCTGTATTTTGGGGAGTTTCTCCCATTCTTCTCTGCAGATCCTCTCAAGCTCTGTCAGGTTGGATGGGGAGCGTCGCTGCACAGCTATTTTCAGGTCTCTCCAGAGATGTTCGATCGGGTTCAAGACCTGGTTCTGGCTGGGGCTCTCAAGGACATTCAGGGACTTGTCCTGAAGTCACTCCTGCGTTGTCTTGGCTGTGTGCTTAGGGTCGTTGTCCTGTTGGAAGGTGAACCTTCGCCCCAGTCTGAGGTCCTGAGCGCTCTGGAGCAGGTTTTCATCAAGGATCTCTCTGTACTTTGCTCCGTTCATCTTTCCCTCGATCTTGACTAGTCTCCCAGTCCCTGCTGCTGAAAAACATCCCCACAGCATGATGCTGCCACCACCATGCTTCATTGTAGGGAAGGTGCCAGGTTTCCTCCAGACTTGACGCTTGGCATTCAGGCCAAAGAGTTTAATCTTGGTTTCATCAGACCAGAGAATCTTGTTTCTCATGGTCTGAGAGTCCTTTAGGTGCCTTTTGGCAAACTCCAAGCGGGCTGTCAAGTGCCTTTTACTGAGGAGTGGCTTCCGTCTGGCCACTCTACTATAAAGACCTGATTGGTGGAGTGCTGCAGAGATGGTTGTCCTTCTGGAAGGTTCTCCCATCTCCACAGAGGAACTCTGGAGCTCTGTTAGAGTGATCATCGAGTTCTTGGTCACCTCCCTGACCAAGGCCTTTCTCCCCCGATTGCTCAGTTTGGCAGGGCGGCCGGCTCTAGGAAGAGTCTTGGTGGATTCCCAACTTCTTCCATTTAAGAATGATGGAGGCCACTGTGCTCTTGGGGACTGCAGACATTTTTGGTACCCTTCCCCAGATCTGTGCCTCGACACAATCCTGTCTCTGAGCTCTGCGGACAATTCCTTCAACCTCCAGGCTTGGTTTTTGCTCTGACATGCACTGTCAACTGTGGGACCTTATATAGACAGGTGTGTGCCTTTCCAAATCATGTCCAATTAATTGAATTTACCACAGGTGGACTCCAATCAAGTTGTAGAAACATCTCAAGGATGATCAATGGAAACAGGATGTACCTGAGCTAAATTTATATTCTCATAGCAAAGGGTCTGAATACTCATGTAAATAAGATATTACGGTTTTCTTTGTTGTTTGCTTTGTCATTATGGGGTATTGTGTGTAGATTGATAAGGGAATACAAAAAATAATAATTTTAGAATATGTCTGTAACGTAACAAAATGTGGAAAATGTAGTGGTCTGAATACACTTTGTGAAGTAGATTTCTGTGTGTTTACTGTGGAGTGCCTGGAACAACTGAGATAAGCATTGGGTTACCAGAGGGAAATGTCACTGTTTGCGGTAGAGCACACACACACACCAAGACACACAGACTCTCTGTATATTGAGGGAAACTCATTAGTTCCAGAAGTATGACAGGCTGTAGAAGTATAACACGTTCTAGAAGTATAACACGTTCTAGAAGTATAACACATTCTAGAAGTATAACACATTCTAGAAGTATAACACGTTCTAGAAGTATAACACATTCTAGAAGTATAACACATTGTAGAAGTATAACACATTGTAGAAGTATAACACATTGTAGAAGTATAACACATTGTAGAAGTATAACACATTGTAGAAGTATAACACATTGTAGAAGTATAACACATTGTAGAAGTATAACACATTGTAGAAGTATAACACGTTCTAGAAGTATAACACATTGTAGAAGTATAACACATTCTATAAGTATAACACATTCTATAAGTATAACACATTGTAGAAGTATAACACATTGTAGAAGTATAACACATTGTAGAAGTATAACACGTTGTAGAAGTATAACACGTTGTAGAAGTATAACACGTTGTTGAAGTATAACACGTTCTAGAAGTATAACACATTCTAGAAGTATAACACATTCTAGAAGTATAACACATTCTAGAAGTATAACACATTCTAGAAGTATAACACATTCTAGAAGTATAACACATTGTAGAAGTATAACACATTCTAGAAGTATAACACGTTCTAGAAGTATAACACATTCTAGAAGTATAACACATTCTAGAAGTATAACACGTTCTAGAAGTATAACACGTTCTAGAAGTATAACACGTTCTAGAAGTATAACACGTTCTAGAAGTATAACACGTTCTAGAAGTATAACACGTTCTATAAGTATAACACGTTCTAGAAGTATAACACGCTCTGGAAGTATAACACGTTCTGGAAGTATAACACATTCTAGAAGTATAACACATTGTAGAAGTATAGCACATTCTAGGAGTATAACACATTGTAGAAGTATAACACGTTCTAGAAGTATATCACGTTCTAGAAGTATAACACGTTCTAGAAGTATAACACGTTCTAGAAGTATAACACGTTCTAGAAGTATAACACGTTCTGGAAGTATAACACGTTCTGGAAGTATAACATGTTCTAGAAGTATAACACATTGTAGAAGTATAACACATTCTGGAAGTATAACACATTCTAGAAGTATAACACATTGTAGAAGTATAGCACATTCTAGAAGTATAACACATTCTAGAAGTATAACACATTGTAGAAGTATAACACGTTGTAGAAGTATAACACATTCTATAAGTATAACACATTGTAGAAGTATAACACATTCTAGAAGTATAACACATTCTAGAAGTATAACACATTGTAGAAGTATAGCACATTCTAGAAGTATAACACATTCTGGAAGTATAACACATTCTAGAAGTATAACACATTGTAGAAGTATAGCACATTCTAGAAGTATAACACATTCTAGAAGTATAACACATTGTAGAAGTATAACACGTTGTAGAAGTATAACACATTCTATAAGTATAACACGTTGTAGAAGTATAACACATTCTATAAGTATAACACATTGTAGAAGTATAACACATTGTAGAAGTATAACACATTGTAGAAGTATAACACATTCTAGAAGTATAACACGTTCTATAAGTATAACACATTCTAGAAGTATAACACATTCTAGAAGTATAACACATTCTAGAAGTATAACACGTTGTCGAACTATAACACATTCTATAAGTATAACACGTTGTAGAAGTATAACACATTCTATAAGTATAACACGTTGTCGAACTATAACACATTCTATAAGTATAACACGTTCTAGAAGTATAACACATTCTAGAAGTATAACACATTCTAGAAGTATAACACGTTGTCGAACTATAACACATTCTATAAGTATAACACGTTGTAGAAGTATAACACATTCTAGAAGTATAACACATTGTAGAAGTATAACACATTCTAGAAGTATAACACATTGTAGAAGTATAACACATTGTAGAAGTATAACACGTTCTAGAAGTATAACACGTTCTAGAAGTATAACACGTTCTAGAAGTATAACACGTTCTAGAAGTATACCACGTTCTAGAAGTATAACACGTTCTAGAAGTATAACACGTTCTAGAAGTATAACACGTTCTAGAAGTATAACACATTCTAGAAGTATAACACATTCTAGAAGTATAACACGTTCTAGAAGTATAACACATTGTAGAAGTATAACACATTCTAGAAATATAACACGTTCTAGAAGTATAACACGTTCTAGAAGTATAACACATTGTAGAAGTATGACACATTCTAGAAGTATACCACATTCTAGAAGTATGACATGTTCTAGAAGTCTACAGTGTTTGGCCTGAAGGTTAGTTTCAGCTCTACAGAGTCAGGCTCTTGTTTTGTTGACACTAATGTGAGATCATACTTGGATTTGGAACAAGCTACTTGTCTTCCTCTTACATTCTTTCACGTTCTCTTCTTCCATTTCTCTGTCCACATTCACTCTCTCCCCTCCCCACTCTCATTCCCACCTGATTGAACTTACACTATGAAAACAATACAGTTTAGGTCTCCCTGTCTCTCGCGGTGACCCTCTCTCTCGCATTTATATTCATTTCAATTCAAAAGGCTGTATTGACATGGGAATATATGTTTACGTTGCCAAAGCAAGTGAAGTAGATAATAAACAAAGTGAAATAAACAATAAAAATGAACAGTAAATATTACACATACAGAAGTTTCAAAAGAATATAGACATTTCAAATGTCATATTATGTCTATATGCAGTGTTGTAACGATGTACAAATAGTCAAAGTACAAAGGGGAAAATAAATAAGCATAAATATGGGTTGTATTCTTCACTGGTTGACCGTTTCTTGTGGCAACAGGTCACAAATCTTGCTTCTGTGATGGAACACTGTGATATTTCACCCAGTAGTTATGGGAGTTTATCAAAATTGGGTTTGTTTTCTAATTCTTTGTGGATCTGTGTAATCTGAGGGAAATATGTCTCTCTAATATGGTCATACATTGGGCAGGAGGTTAGGAAGTGCAGCTCAGTTTCCACCTCATTTTGTGGGCAGTGTGCACATAGCCTGTCTTCTCTTGAGAGCCATGTCTGCCTACTGCGGCCTTTCTCAGTAGCAAGGCTATGCTCACTGAGTCTGTACATAGTCAAAGCTTTCCTTAAATTTGGGTCAGTCACGGTGGTCAGGTATTCTGCCACTGTGTACTCTCTGTTTAGGGCCAAATAACATTCTAGTTTGTTCAGTTTTTTTGTTAATTCTTTCCAATGTGTCAAGTAATTATCTTTGTGTTTTCTCATGATTTGCTTGGGTCTAATTGTGTTGCTGTCCTGGGGCTCTGTTTGTGTTTGTGAAGAGAGGCCCAGGACCAGCTTGCTTAGGGGGCTCTTCTCCAGGTTCATCTCTCTGTAGGTGATGGCTTTGTTATGGAAGGTTTGGGAATCGCTTCCTTTTAGGTGGTTGTAGAATTTAATGTCTCTTTTCTGGATTTTGATAATTAACGGGTATCGGCCTAATTCTGCTCTGCTTGCATTATTTGCTGTTTTACGGATATTTTTGCAGAATTCTGCATGAGAGTTTCAATTTGGTGTTTGTCCCATTTTGTGAATTCTTGGTTGGTGAGCGGACCCCAGACCTCACAACCACAATCTCTCTCTCTCTTGTTCTGTGACCCCTTCCGCCTCCTACCCCCCTCTCTTTCTTCCCCTCTCTCTGATTTCACGCCCCAGCTCTCTCTCTCTCTCTCTCTCTCTCTCTCTCTCTCTCTCTCTCTCTCTCTCTCTCTCTCTCTCTCTCTCTCTCTCTCTCTCTCTCTCTCTCTCTCTCTCTCTCTCTCTCTCTCTCTCTCTCTCTCTCTCTCTCTCTCTCTCTCTCTCTCTCTCTCTCTCTCTCTCTCTCTCTCTCTCTCTCTCTCTCTCTCTCTCCTCTCTCTCTCTCTCTCTCTCTCTCTCTCTCTCTCAATTCAATTCAATTCAATTCAAGGGGCTTTATTGGCATGGGAAACATGTGTTAACATTGCCAAAGCAAGTGAGGTAGGTAATATACAAAAGTCAAATAAACAATAAAAATGAACAGTAAACATTACACATACAGAAGTTTCAAAACAATAAAGACATTACAAATGTCATATTATATATATGCAGTGTTGTAACAATGTACAAATGGTTAAAGCACACAAGTTAAAATAAATAAACATAAATATGGGTTGTATTTACAGTGGTGTTTGTTCTTCACTGGTTGCCCTTTTCTTGTGGCAACAGGTCACAAATCTTGCTGCTGTGATGGCACACTGTGGAATTTCACCCAGTAGATATGGGAGTTTATCAAAATTGGATTTGTTTTCGAATTCTTTGTGGATCTGTGTAATCTGAGGGAAATATGTCTCTCTAATATGGTCATACATTGGGCAGGAGGTTAGGAAGTGCAGCTCAGTTTCCACCTCATTTTGTGGGCAGTGTGCACATAGCCTGTCTTCTCTTGAGAGCCATGTCTGCCTACGGCGGCCTTTCTCAATAGCAAGGCTATGCTCACTGAGTCTGTACATAGTCAAAGCTTTCCTTAAGTTTGGGTCAGTCACAGTGGTCAGGTATTCTGCCACTGTGTACTCTCTGTTTAGGGCCAAATAGCATTCTAGTTTGCTCTGTTTTTTTGTTAATTCTTTCCAATGTGTCAAGTAATTATCTTTTTGTTTTCTCATGATTTGGTTGGGTCTAATTGTGCTGTTGTCCTGGGGCTCTGTGGGGTGTGTTTGTGTTTGTGAACAGAGCCCTAGGACCAGCTTGCTTAGGGGACTCTTCTCCAGGTTCATCTCTCTGTAGGTGATGGCTTTGTTATGGAAGGTTTGGGAATCGCTTCCTTTTAGGTGGTTGTAGAATTTAACGGCTCTTTTCTGGATTTTGATAATTAGTGGGTATCGGCCTAATTCTGCTCTGCATGCATTATTTGGTGTTCTACGTTGTACACGGAGGATATTTTTGCAGAATTCTGCATGCAGAGTCTCAATTTGGTGTTTGTCCCATTTTGTGAAATCTTGGTTGGTGAGCGGACCCCAGACCTCACAACCATAAAGGGCAATGGGCTCTATGACTGATTCAAGTATTTTTAGCCAGATCCTAATTGGTATGTTGAAATTTATGTTCCTTTTGATGGCATAGAAGGCCCTTCTTGCCTTGTCTCTCAGACAAGAGTCTGAGTCTTGTCTTCTCTCTCTCTCTCTCTCTCTCTCTCTCTCTCTCCAGGCTAACTAACTACTGGCAACAATACCACCAGCAATGCATGTGTGTATGTTGTGTTTGACCCACTTGATGATGTCAGAGTCCCGAACACAGAGTTATTTTTTATTTTTTTTACATGTGTGTGGTTTTTTGTTGTTGTGTGAGTCCGGTGCTTTATTACTTGTGTTTTTCGTTGACCTATAAACCCAGCAGAACATTCCTCTTCCCCTTTGCCACTCTCCCCCTCGCTCCCTCCTTCTCTCCCTTCCCACACTCTCTCTCCCTCCACCCCCCCTCTCTTCCTCTCTCTCCGGAGTGTATTCAGACTAGATGATATTACCATGGGGACAGGGGAGACTGTTGTCGTAATGCCCTGACGGAATGGGAATGTTGTGATGTCACAATGAGTCATGCATGTCACATTCTATTTCTACGGTAACGGTTAGGCAACACTGAGTTCAGAGTATTTAACTAAATCACACTGAGATGTATATGCAATGTATATTTAATCTATCAGATTACAGGCAACCTGCTCTTCGAAGAGGGATTAAATATACATCAGATTACAGACAACCTGCTCTTTGAAGAGGGATTAAATATACATCAGATTACAGACAACCTGCTCTTTGAAGAGGGATTAAATATACATCAGATTACAGACAACCTGCTCTTTGAAGAGGGATTAAATATACATCAGATTACAGACAACCTGCTCTTTGAAGAGGGATTAAATATACATCAGATTACAGACAACCTGCTCTTTGAAGAGGGATTAAATATACATCAGATTACAGACAACCTGCTCTTTGAAGAGGGATTAAATATACATCAGATTACAGACAACCTGCTCTTTGAAGAGGGATTAAATATACATCAGATTACAGACAACCTGCTCTTCGAAGAGGGATTAAATATACATCAGATTACAGACAATCTGCTCTTTGAAGAGGGATTAAATATACATCAGATTACAGACAATCTGCTCTTTGAAGAGGGATTAAATATACATCAGATTACAGACAACCTGCTCTTTGAAGAGGGATTAAATATACATCAGATTACAGACAACCTGCTCTTTGAAGAGGGATTAAATATACATCAGATTACAGACAACCTGCTCTTTGAAGAGGGATTAAATATACATCAGATTACAGACAATCTGCTCTTCGAAGAGGGATTAAATATACATCAGATTACAGACAATCTGCTCTTTGAAGAGGGATTAAATATACATCAGATTACAGACAACCTGCTCTTTGAAGAGGGATTAAATATACATCAGATTACAGACAACCTGCTCTTTGAAGAGGGATTAAATATACATCAGATTACAGACAATCTGCTCTTTGAAGAGGGATTAAATATACATCAGATTACAGGCAACCTGCTCTTTGAAGATGTATATTCAAAGTCTAAACTGCAGTCAGATACTCTCATTATACAGCATAATTTATTGTATTTGTAAGGGACATTACAGTAACAGTTTCACCTTGGAGAGAATATCACAATTGGCAGTATGGAAGGAGTCGGGGTCAATTGGAATTGAATGCAGTCAATTCAGGAAGCCAACTGAATCATTGAAAAAATGGCATCTATTGTCAATCTTCTCAATAAACCTTAAGAAGACAAGATATTTATTTCAAAAGTGGTTACATTTTTTAAATAAAAAAAATTCAAATAAAAAATCGAATTGACATCAACCCTGGAGGGAGAAATCTGTCACGTTACTGCCTGACATAATGCATCATTCACAGATAATCTGTTACGTTACTGCCTGACATAATGCATCATTCACAGATAATCTGTTACGTTACTGCCTGACATAATGCATCATTCACAGATAATCTGTCACGTTACTGCCTGACATAATGCATAATTCACAGATAATCTGTCACGTTACTGCATGACATAATGCATCATTCACAGATAATCTGTCACGTTACTGCCTGACATAATGCATCATTCACAGATAATCTGTCACATTACTGCCTGACAATGCATCATTCACAGATAATCTGTCACGTTACTGCCTGACATAATGCATCATTCACAGATAATCTGTCACGTTACTGCCTGACATAATGCATCATTCACAGATAATCTGTCACGTTACTGCCTGACATAATGCATCATTCACAGATAATCTGTCACGTTACTGCCTGACATAATGCATCATTCACAGATAATCTGTCACGTTACTGCATGACATAATGCATCATTCACAGATAATCTGTCACGTTACTGCCTGACATAATGCATCATTCACAGATAATCTGTCACGTTACTGCCTGACATAATGCATCATTCACAGATAATCTGTCACGTTACTGCATGACATAATGCATCATTCACAGAAAACAAAAGGAACGTTAGTAAAAGCTTCACCATGACAACAGTAGTTGCTGGAGATCAGGAAGGGAAGGAGAGTAGACTTTTTGTAATACTGCGTGACATTATAATTTAATAAGATACGTTGGTCATATCTTCAGTCCGTGAGATCATGATTTAATAAGATACGTTGGTTATATCTTCGGTCCGTGAGAACAGTTGTATAAAGAGTTAGCTAGCAGATCAAGTGTCACCTTGTTTTACAGTTATATTACATAACGCCAGGTCAGTGTAAAGTCCTGATGACTTTACAACCCTACAGCTCATATATAATAAATCCTCATAACATATAGTAACCATCTGTTATATCTACAGCTGGATCAATATTGTCTTAGTTTAATGGGTATTCTGAACTACAGTTGGCTTGTTCTTATATAGCCTCACTTTATCATGTGCTGATCAGTTTTAGTGAGAGACAATGTTTCTGCTCTGTCTCTCTCCTTGTCTCGTTCTCTCGTTCTCTCTGTCTCTCTGTCTCTCTCTCTCTCTCTCTCTCTCTCTGTCTCGCTCTCTCCTTCTCTCATTCTCTCACTTTCTTTCTCTCTCTCTCTGGCTCTCTCTCTCATTCTCTCTCTCTCTGTCTCTCTCTTTCTCTCTCTCTGTCTCTCTCATTCTGTCTCTGTCTCTCTCTCTCTCACTCTCTCTGTTTCTCTCTCTCTCTGTCTCTCCCTCTCTCATTCTCTCTTTTTTTTCTCTCTCTCTCTCTTTCTCTCTCTCTAACATCACTGTGCTTTCAATATAACCTTACGGCGGCTGGTTGAAGTTGTAATGTGGACTAGGACTGGCTTATGAGTCAGCTACTGTGCTTGATCCAGACAAGTAGTGTGTTTAATAATTGACGGGAAACGATTCCTGAAGTCATTCTGCCATTCTGTTACTTTGGTTAAAATGCCTTATTTTATTACTGTGGTACTGTGACAGTATTGAGTGTCATGATAGTATTGAGTACCATGATAGTATTGAGTACCATGATAGTATTGAGTATCATGATAGTATTGAGTACCATGATAGTATTGAGTACCATGATAGTATTGAGTACCATGATAGTATTGAGTACCATGATAGTATTGAGTATTATGATAGTATTGCGTATTATGATGGTATTGAGTATTATGCCAGTATTGAGTATTATGCTAGTATTGAGTATTATGTTAGTATTGCATATCATGATGTATTGCATATCATGATGTATTGAGTATCATGATATTATTGAGTATTATGATAGTATTGAGTACCATGATAGTATTGAGTATCATGATAGTATTGAGCATCATGATAGTATTGAGTATCATGGTAGTATTGAGTAGCATGATAGTTTTGAGTATCATGATAGTATTGAGTATCATGATAGTATTGAGTATTGCGATAGTATCGAGTATCATGATAGTATTGCGTATTATGATAGTATTGAGTACCATGATAGTATTGAGTACCATGATAGTATTGAGTATCATGATAGTATTGAGTATCATGATAGTATTGAGTATCATGATAGGATTGAGTATTATGATAGTATTGAGCACCATGATAGTATTGAGTATCATGATGGCATTGAGTATCATGATAGTATTGAGTATTATGATAGTATTGAGCATCATGCTAGTATTGAGTATCATGATAGTATTGAGTATTATGATAGTATTGAGCATCATGCTAGTATTGAGTATCATGATAGTATTGAGTATCATGATAGTATTGAGTATTGCGATAGTATCGAGTATCATGATAGTATTGCGTATTATGATAGTATTGAGTACCATGATAGTATTGAGTACCATGATAGTATTGAGTATCATGATAGTATTGAGTATCATGATAGGATTGAGTATTATGATAGTATTGAGCACCATGATAGTATTGAGTATCATGATGGCATTGAGTATCATGATAGTATTGAGTATTATGATAGTATTGAGCATCATGCTAGTATTGAGTATTATGATAGTATTGAGTATCATGATAGTATTAAGTATCTCCCGGGTGGCGCAGTGGTCTAGGGCACTGCATCGCAGTGCTAGCTGCGCCACCAGAGTCTCTGGGTTCGCGCCCAGGGTGGGCTGGGTTCGCGCCCAGGCTCTGTCGCAGCCGGCCGCAACCGGGAGATCCGTGGGGCGACGCACAATTGGCATAGCGTCGTCCGGGTTAGGGAGGGTTTGGCCGGTAGGGAGGGTTTGGCCGGTAGGGATATCCTTGTCTCAGTATGTAAAAAATGTAATAAAATGTATGCACTCTACTGTAAGTCGCTCTGGATGAGAGCGTCTGCTAAATGACTAAAATGTAAATGTAAGTATCATGATATTATTGAGTATTATGACAGTATTGAGCATCATGATAGTATTGAGTATCACGATAGTATTGAGTATCATGATTGTATTGCGTATCATGATAGTATTGATTATTATGATAGTATTGAGTATCATGATAGTATTGAGTACTATGATGGCATTGAGTACTATGATGGCATTGAGTATTATGATAGTAATGAGTATTATGATAGTATTGAGTATTATGGTAGTATTGAGTATCATGATGTATTGAGTATCATGATATTATTGGGTATTATGATAGTATTGAGTACCATGATAGTATTGAGTATCATGATAGCTGTGAGTATTATGATGGTGTTGAGTATTATGATGGTGTTGAGTATTATGATGGTATTTAGTATTATGATAGTATTTAGTATTATGATAGTATTGAGTATCATGGTAGTATTGAGTAGCATGATAGTTTTGAGTACTATGATGGCATTGAGTATCATGATAGTATTGAGTATCATGATATTATTGAGTATTATGACAGTATTGAGTATTGAGATGGTATCGGGTATCATGATAGTATTGAGTATTGCGATAATATTGAGTATTGTGATAGTATCGAGTATCGTGATCGTATAAATGATCGTCATGGTTTCAAGTATCGTGATGGTATCGAGGATCGTGATGGTATCGAGGATCGTGATGGTATAAATGATCGTCATGGTTTTGAGGATCGTGATGGTATAAATGATCGTCATGGTATCGAGGGTCGTGATGGTATAAATGATCGTCATGGTTTTGAGGATCGTGATGGTATAAATGATCGTCATGGAATCGAGGGTCGTGATGGTATAAATGATCGTCATGGTTTTGAGGATCGTGATGGTATAAATGATCGTCATGGTTTCGCGTATCGTGACGGTATAAATGATCGTCATGGTTCGAGTATCGTGATGGTATCGAGGATCGTGATGGTATAAATGATCGTCATGGTTTCGAGTATCGTGATGGTATAAATGATCGTCATGGTTTCGAGTATCGTGATGGTATAAATGATCGTCATGGTTTCGAGGATTGTGATGGTATCGAGGATCGTGATGGTATCCAACATTTTGATGGTAAACCTGGTATCTGCATTGAAGTCGAAAATCTGGTATGGTGACAACACTGCTCACTTCAGTATTCAACGTTTGTCCATTAAGTTTAGGCATTAGTTCCGCCGTGTTAAGGTTTGGGTTAAATACAGACTAAATGTTAATGAGTGCCTATAATGTGTGGGATTGAACCCCCGGTCCACGGAGCAATAGCCGCCAGCCTACTAGATGGTAGTAGGTGTTCACGTTGTCCCTAGTGGACAGTATTGAAGACATCTCCCTACTAGATGGTAGTAGGTGTTCACGTTGTCCCTAGTGGACAGTATTGAAGACATCTCCCTACTAGATGGTAGTAGGTGTTCACGTTGTCCCTAGTGGACAGTATTGAAGACATCTCCCTACTAGTGGACAGTACTGAAGACATCTCCCTACTAGTGGACAGTATTGAAGACATCTCCCTACTAGTGGACAGTACTGAAGACATCTCCCTACTAGTGGACAGTATTGAAGACATCTCCCTACTAGTGGACAGTATTGAATACATCTCCCTACTAGTGACAGTATTGAAGACATCTCCCTACTAGTGGACAGTATTAAAGACATCTCCCTACTAGTGGACAGTATTGAAGACATCTCCCTACTAGTGGACAGTATTGAAGACATCTCCTTACTAGTGGACAGTATTGAAGACATCTCCCTACTAGTGGACAGTATTGAAGACATCTCCCTACTAGTGGACAGTATTGAAGACATCTCCCTACTAGTGGACAGTATTAAAGACATCTCCCTACTAGTGGACAGTATTGAAGACATCTCCCTACTAGTGGACAGTATTGAAGACATCTCCCTACTAGTGGACAGTATTGAAGACATCTCCCTACTAGTGGACAGTATTGAAGACATCTCCCTACTAGTGGACAGTATTGAAGACATCTCCCTACTAGTGGACAGTATTGAAGACATCTCCCTACTAGTGGACAGTATTGAAGACATCTCCCTACTAGTGGACAGTATTGAAGACATGTCCCTACTAGTGGACAGTATTGAAGACATCTCCCTACTAGTGGACAGTATTGAAGACATCTCCCTACTAGTGGACAGTATTGAAGACATCTCCCTACTAGTGGACAGTACTGAAGACATGTCCCTACTAGTGGACGGTATTGAAGACATCTCCCTACTAGTGGACAGTACTGAAGACATCTCCCTACTAGTGGACAGTACTGAAGACATCTCCCTACTAGTGGACAGTATTGAAGACATCTCTCTACTAGTGGACAGTATTGAAGACATCTCCCTACTAGTGGACAGTATTGAAGACATCTCCCTACTAGTGGACAGTATTGAAGACATCTCCCTACTAGTGGACAGTATTGAAGACATCTCCCTACTAGTGGACAGTATTGAAGACATCTCCCTACTAGTGGACAGTATTGAAGACATCTCCCTACTAGTGGACAGTATTGAAGACATCTCCCTACTAGTGGACAGTATTGAAGACATCTCCCTACTAGTGGACAGTACTGAAGACATCTCCCTACTAGTGGACAGTACTGAAGACATCTCCCTACTAGTGGACAGTACTGAAGACATCTCCCTACTAGTGGACAGTATTGAAGACATCTCCCTACTAGTGGACAGTACTGAAGACATCTCCCTACTAGAGGACAGTACTGAATACATCTCCCTACTAGAGGACAGTACTGAAGACATCTCCCTACTAGAGGACAGTATTGAAGACATCTCCCTACTAGTGGACAGTACTGAAGACATCTCCCTACTAGAGGACAGTACTGAAGACATCTCCCTACTAGAGGACAGTACTGAAGACATCTCCCTACTAGAGGACAGTACTGAAGACATCTCCCTACTAGAGGACAGTACTGAAGACATCTCCCTACTAATGGACAGTACTGAAGACATCTCCCTACTAGTGGACAGTACTGAAGACATCTCCCTACTAGTGGACAGTATTGAAGACATCTCCCTACTAGTGGACAGTACTGAAGACATCTCCCTACTAGAGGACAGTACTGAAGACATCTCCCTACTAGTGGACAGTATTGAAGACATCTCCCTACTAGAGGACAGTACTGAAGACATCTCCCTACTAGTGGACAGTATTGAAGACATCTCCCTACTAGAGGACAGTACTGAAGACATCTCCCTACTAGAGGACAGTACTGAAGACATCTCCCTACTAGAGGACAGTACTGAAGACATCTCCCTACTAGAGGACAGTACTGAAGACATCTCCCTACTAGAGGACAGTACTGAAGACATCTCCCTACTAGAGGACAGTATTGAAGACATCTCCCTACTAGAGGACAGTACTGAAGACATCTCCCTACTAGAGGACAGTACTGAAGACATCTCCCTACTAGAGGACAGTACTGAAGACATCTCCCTACTAGTGGACAGTATTGAAGACATCTCCCTACTAGTGGACAGTACTGAAGACATCTCCCTACTAGAGGACAGTACTGAAGACATCTCCCTACTAGTGGACAGTACTGAAGACATCTCCCTACTAGTGGACAGTATTGAAGACATCTCCCTACTAGTGGACAGTATTGAAGACATCTCCCTACTAGTGGACAGTACTGAAGACATCTCCCTACTAGTGGACAGTATTGAAGACATCTCCCTACTAGTGGACAGTATTGAAGACATCTCCCTACTAGAGGACAGTACTGAAGACATCTCCCTACTAGAGGACAGTATTGAAGACATCTCCCTACTAGTGGACAGTATTGAAGACATCTCCCTACTAGTGGACAGTACTGAAGACATCTCCCTACTAGTGGACAGTACTGAAGACATCTCCCTACTAGTGGACAGTACTGAAGACATCTCCCTACTAGTGGACAGTACTGAAGACATCTCCCTACTAGTGGACAGTACTGAAGACATCTCCCTACTAGTGGACAGTACTGAAGACATCTCCCTACTAGAGGACAGTATTGAAGACATCTCCCTACTAGTGGACAGTATTGAAGACATCTCCCTACTAGTGGACAGTATTGAAGACATCTCCCTACTAGTGGACAGTACTGAAGACATCTCCCTACTAGTGGACAGTATTGAAGACATCTCCCTACTAGTGGACAGTACTGAAGACATCGCCCTACTAGATGGTAATAGGTCTTCACGTTGTCCCTAGTGGACAGTATTGAAGACATCTCCCTACTAGTGGACAGTACTGAAGACATCTCCCTACTAGTGGACAGTATTGAAGACATCTCCCTACTAGTGACAGTATTGAAGACATGTCCCTACTAATGGACAGTATTGAAGACATCTCCCTACTAGTGGACAGTATTGAAGACATCTCCCTACTAGTGGACAGTACTGAAGACATCTCCCTACTAGTGGACAGTACTGAAGACATCTCCCTACTAATGGACAGTATTGAAGACATCTCCCTACTAGTGGACAGTACTGAAGACATCTCCCTACTAGTGGACAGTATTGAAGACATCTCCCTACTAGTGGACAGTACTGAAGACATCTCCCTACTAGTGGACAGTATTGAAGACATCTCCCTACTAGTGGACAGTATTGAAGACATCTCCCTACTAGTGGACAGTACTGAAGACATCTCCCTACTAGTGGACAGTACTGAAGACATCTCCCTACTAGTGGACAGTATTGAAGACATCTCCCTACTAGTGGACAGTATTGAAGACATCTCCCTACTAGTGGACAGTACTGAAGACATCTCCCTACTAGAGGACAGTATTGAAGACATCTCCCTACTAGAGGACAGTATTGAAGACATCTCCCTACTAGTGGACAGTACTGAAGACATCTCCCTACTAGTGGACAGTATTGAAGACATCTCCCTACTAGTGGACAGTACTGAAGACATCGCCCTACTAGATGGTAATAGGTCTTCACGTTGTCCCTAGTGGACAGTATTGAAGACATCTCCCTACTAGTGGACAGTATTGAAGACATGTCCCTACTAGTGGACAGTATTGAAGACATCTCCCTACTAGTGGACAGTACTGAAGACATCGCCCTACTAGATGGTAATAGGTCTTCACGTTGTCCCTAGTGGACAGTATTGAAGACATCTCCCTACTAGTGGACAGTACTGAAGACATCTCCCTACTAGTGGACAGTATTGAAGACATCTCCCTACTAGTGGACAGTACTGAAGACATCGCCCTACTAGATGGTAATAGGTCTTCACGTTGTCCCTAGTGGACAGTACTGAAGACATCTCCCTACTAGTGGACAGTATTGAAGACATCTCCCTACTAGTGACAGTATTGAAGACATGTCCCTACTAATGGACAGTATTGAAGACATCTCCCTACTAGTGGACAGTATTGAAGACATCTCCCTACTAGTGGACAGTACTGAAGACATCTCCCTACTAGTGGACAGTACTGAAGACATCTCCCTACTAATGGACAGTATTGAAGACATCTCCCTACTAGTGGACAGTACTGAAGACATCTCCCTACTAGTGGACAGTATTGAAGACATCTCCCTACTAGTGGACAGTATTGAAGACATCTCCCTACTAGTGGACAGTACTGAAGACATCTCCCTACTAGTGGACAGTACTGAAGACATCTCCCTACTAGTGGACAGTATTGAAGACATCTCCCTACTAGTGGACAGTATTGAAGACATCTCCCTACTAGTGGACAGTATTGAAGACATCTCCCTACTAGTGGACAGTATTGAAGACATCTCCCTACTAGTGGACAGTACTGAAGACATCTCCCTGCTAGTGGACAGTATTGAAGACATCTCCCTACTAGTGGACAGTACTGAAGACATCTCCCTACTAGAGGACAGTATTGAAGACATCTCCCTACTAGAGGACAGTACTGAAGACATCTCCCTACTAGATGGTAGTAGGTGTTCACGTTGTCCCTAGTGGACAGTATTGTCCTGACATCCTGGGAACCTGGACAAACGTTGAATATTTAGTGTGGATCTGGTGTGTGTCTCTCTCAATTCAATTCAATTCAATTCAAGGGGCTTTATTGGCATGGGAAACATGTGTTAACATTGCCAAAGCAAGTGAGGTAGGTAATATACAAAAGTCAAATAAACAATAAAAATGAACAGTAAACATTACACATACAGAAGTTTCAAAACAATAAAGACATTACAAATGTCATATTATATATATGCAGTGTTGTAACAATGTACAAATGGTTAAAGCACACAAGTTAAAATAAATAAACATAAATATGGGTTGTATTTACAGTGGTGTTTGTTCTTCACTGGTTGCCCTTTTCTTGTGGCAACAGGTCACAAATCTTGCTGCTGTGATGGCACACTGTGGAATTTCACCCAGTAGATATGGGAGTTTATCAAAATTGGATTTGTTTTCGAATTCTTTGTGGATCTGTGTAATCTGAGGGAAATATGTCTCTCTAATATGGTCATACATTGGGCAGGAGGTTAGGAAGTGCAGCTCAGTTTCCACCTCATTTTGTGGGCAGTGTGCACATAGCCTGTCTTCTCTTGAGAGCCATGTCTGCCTACGGCGGCCTTTCTCAATAGCAAGGCTATGCTCACTGAGTCTGTACATAGTCAAAGCTTTCCTTAAGTTTGGGTCAGTCACAGTGGTCAGGTATTCTGCCACTGTGTACTCTCTGTTTAGGGCCAAATAGCATTCTAGTTTGCTCTGTTTTTTTGTTAATTCTTTCCAATGTGTCAAGTAATTATCTTTTTGTTTTCTCATGATTTGGTTGGGTCTAATTGTGCTGTTGTCCTGGGGCTCTGTGGGGTGTGTTTGTGTTTGTGAACAGAGCCCTAGGACCAGCTTGCTTAGGGGACTCTTCTCCAGGTTCATCTCTCTGTAGGTGATGGCTTTGTTATGGAAGGTTTGGGAATCGCTTCCTTTTAGGTGGTTGTAGAATTTAACGGCTCTTTTCTGGATTTTGATAATTAGTGGGTATCGGCCTAATTCTGCTCTGCATGCATTATTTGGTGTTCTACGTTGTACACGGAGGATATTTTTGCAGAATTCTGCATGCAGAGTCTCAATTTGGTGTTTGTCCCATTTTGTGAATCTTGGTTGGTGAGCGGACCCCAGACCTCACAACCATAAAGGGCAATGGGCTCTATGACTGATTCAAGTATTTTTAGCCAGATCCTAATTGGTATGTTGAAATTTATGTTCCTTTTGATGGCATAGAAGGCCCTTCTTGCCTTGTCTCTCAGATCGTTCACAGCTTTGTGGAAGTTACCTGTGGTGCTGATGTTTAGGCCGAGGTATGTATAGTTTTTTGTGTGCTCTAGGGCAACGGTGTCTAGATGGAATTTGTGGTCCTGGTGACTGGACCTTTTTTGGAACACCATTATTTTGGTCTTACTGAGATTTACTGTCAGGGCCCAGGTCTGACAGAATCTGTGCAGAAGATCTAGGTGCTGCTGTAGGCCCTCCTTGGTTGGTGACAGAAGCACCAGATCATCAGCAAACAGTAGACATTTGACTTCGCATTCTAGTAGGGTGAGACCGGGTGCTGCAGACTGTTCTAGTGCCCGCGCCAATTCGTTGATATATATGTTGAAGAGGGTGGGGCTTAAGCTGCATCCCTGTCTCACCCCACGACCCTGTGTGAAGAAATGTGTGTGTTTTTTGCCAATTTTAACCGCACACTTGTTGTTTGTGTACATGGATTTTATAATGTCGTATGTTTTACCCCCAACACCACTTTCCATCAATTTGTATAGCAGACCCTCATGCCAAATTGAGTCGAAGGCTTTTTTGAAATCAACAAAGCATGAGAAGACTTTGCCTTTGTTTTGGTTTGTTTGGTTGTCAATTAGGGTGTGTAGGGTGAATACATGGTCTGTTGTACGGTAATTTGGTAAAAAGCCAATTTGACATTTGCTCAGTACATTGTTTTCATTGAGGAAATGTACGAGTCTGCTGTTAATGATAATGCAGAGTATTTTCCCAAGGTTACTGTTGACGCATATTCCACGGTAGTTATTGGGGTCAAATTTGTCTCCACTTTTGTGGATTGGGGTGATCAGTCCTTGGTTCCAAATATTGGGGAAGATGCCAGAGCTAAGGACGATGTTAAAGAGTTTTAGTATAGCCAATTGGAATTTGTTGTCTGTATATTTGATCATTTCATTAAGGATACCATCAACACCACAGGCCTTTTTGGGTTGGAGGGTTTTTATTTTGTCCTGTAACTCATTCAAGGTAATTGGAGAATCCAATGGGTTCTGGTAGTCTTTAATAGTTGATTCTAGGATTTGTATTTGATCATGTATATGTTTTTGTTCTTTATTCTTTGTTATAGAGCCAAAAAGATTGGAGAAGTGGTTTACCCATACATCTCCATTTTGGATAGATAATTCTTCGTGTTGTTGTTTGTTTAGTGTTTTCCAATTTTCCCAGAATTGGTTAGAGTCTATGGAGTCTTCAATTACATTGAGCTGATTTCTGACGTGCTGTTCCTTCTTTTTCCGTAGTGTATTTCTGTATTGTTTTAGTGATTCACCATAGTGAAGGCGTAGACTCAGGTTTTCCGGGTCTCTATGTTTTTGGTTGGACAGGTTCCTCAATTTATTTCTTAGATTTTTGCATTCTTTATCAAACCATTTGTCATTGTTGTTCATTTTCTTCGGTTTTCTATTTGAGATTTTTAGATTTGATAGGGAAGCTGAGAGGTCAAATATACTGTTAAGATTTTCTACTGCCAAGTTTACACCTTCACTATTGCAGTGGAACATTTTACCCAGGAAGTTGTCTAAAAGGGATTGAATTTGCTGTTGCCTAATTGTTTTTTGGTAGGTTTCCAAACTGCATTCCTTCCATCTATAGCATTTCTTAATGTTACTCAGTTCCTTTGGCTTTGATGCCTCATGATTGAGTATTGCTCTGTTCAAGTAGACTGTGATTTTGCTGTGGTCTGATAGGGGTGTCAGTGGGCTGACTGTGAACGCTCTGAGAGACTCTGGGTTGAGGTCAGTGATAAAGTAGTCTACAGTGCTACTGCCAAGAGATGAGCTATAGGTGAACCTACCATCTCTCTCTCTCTCTCTCTCTCTCTCTCTCTCTCTCTCTCTCTCTCTCTCTCTCTCTCTCTCTCTTCTCTCTCTTCTCTCTCTTCTCTCTCTTCTCTCTCTCTCTCTCTCTCTCTCTCTCTCTCTCTCTCTCTCTCTCTCTCTCTCTCTCTCTCTCTCTCTCTCTCTCTCTCTCTTCTCTCTCTGACATTCCTGTCCGGCTCAGAGGGTGCCATGCCTGTTTCTGCTGACTTTGCGCTTTGCAAACACACACACACACACACACACACACACACACACACACACACACACACACACACACACACACACACACACACACACACACACACACACACACACACACACA
>NC_092096.1:71860529-71870529 GCF_045679555.1 Salvelinus alpinus | reverse complement strand
AGTCAAATAAACAATAAAAATGAACAGTAAACATTACACATACAGACGTTTCAAAACAATAAAGACATTACAAATGTCATATTATATATATGCAGTGTTGTAACAATGTACAAATGGTTAAAGCACACAAGTTAAAATAAATAAACATAAATATGGGTTGTATTTACAATGGTGTTTGTTCTTCACTGGTTGCCCTTTTCTTGTGGCAACAGGTCACAAATCTTGCTGCTGTGATGGCACACTGTGGAATTTCACCCAGTAGATATGGGAGTTTATCAAAATTGGATTTATTTTCGAATTCTTTGTGGATCTGTGTAATCTGAGGGAAATATGTGTCTCTAATATGGTCATACATTTGGCAGGAGGTTAGGAAGTGCAGCTCAGTTTCCACCTCATTTTGTGGGCAGTGAGCACATAGCCTGTCTTCTCTTGAGAGCCATGTCTGCCTACGGCGGCCTTTCTCAATAGCAAGGCTATGCTCACTGAGTCTGTACATAGTCAAAGCTTTCCTTAAGTTTGGGTCAGTCACAGTGGTTAGGTATTCTGCCACTGTATACTCTCTGTTTAGGGCCAAATAGCATTCTAGTTTGCACTGTTATTTTGTTAACCAGCTTGCTTAGGGGACTCTTCTCCAGGTTAATCTCTATGTAGGTGATGGCTTTGTTATGGAAGGTTTGGGAATCACTTCCTTTTAGGTGGTTGTAGAATTATGTGCAGAAGATCTAGGTGCTGCTGTAGGCCCTCCTTGGTTGGTGACAGAAGCACCAGATCATCAGCAAACAGTAGACATTTGACTTCAGATTCTAGTACTAGTATTCTAGTAGGGTGAGGCCGGGTGCTGCAGACTGTTCTAGTGCCCTCGCTAATTCACTGATATACTGTATATGTTGAAGAGGGTGGTGCTTAAGCTGCATCCCTGTCTCGCCCCACGGTCCTGTGGGAAGAAATATGTGTGTTTTTTGCCAATTTGAACCGCACACAAATGTACCAGTCTGCTGTTAATGATAATGTAGAGGATTTTCCCAAGGTTGCTGTTGACGCATATCCCACGGTAGTTATTGGGGTCAAATTTTGTCCTGTAGTTCATTCAATATAATTGGAGAATCCAGTGGGTTCTGGTAGTCTTTAATTGTTGATTCTAAGATTTGTATTTGATCATGTTTGTTTTCTCTCTTACGCTTTCTCTGTCTCTCTTTCTCTCTTTCTCTCCCTCTCTCTCTCCTCTCTCCCCCTCTCTCTCTCTCGCTCTCTCTCCCTCTCCCTCTCCATCTCATCTCCTCTCTCTCTCTCTCTCTCTCTCTCTCTCTCTCTCTCTCTCTCTCTCTCTCTCTCTCTCTCTCTCTCTCTCTCTCTCTCTCTCTCCCTCCCTCTCCCTCTCCATCTCATCTCCTCTCTCTCTCTCTCTCTCTCTCTCTCTCTCTCTCTCTCTCTCTCCCTCTCCCCCTCTCTCTCTCACTCTATATCTGTTAGTCTAACTGGGGAGAGATTCAGCCTGTGTCCCCATAGTACTATTGAATCTGGTAAAAAACTAGTGCACTTTATAGGGAATAGGGATGCCAGTCATAACCAGTCAATATACATCACGAATGTGTTGTACGAACTTTCACAAACTATCCCAGAGAGAGAGAGAGAGAGAGAGAGAGAGAGAGAGAGAGAGAGAGAGAGAGAGAGAGAGAGAGAGAGAGAGAGAGAGAGAGAGAGAGAGAGAGAGAGAGAGAGAGAGAGAGAGAGAGAGAGAGAGAGAGAGAGAGAGAGAGAGACAGAGAGACAGAGAGAGAGAGAGAGAGAGAGAGAGAGACCAATAAGATGGGAAATAGAAATGAACAGGAGAGAGTTAACAGATGGCTTTGTGTACAGATCTTTTAATTTGTCAAGTCTTTCTTTTCTCCCCCTCCCCGCAGCTCTCGTCCGGGCCGGCCTCCAAAGCACTCTGTTGGGAGAGGGATTCAGGAAAGCTACAGGCTTCTCCATCCTGGGGTTCACGGTCTGCTGTCACCTGACATGCTCTCTCACAAAGGTAAGACTGGGAGGTGTGTGAGTGTGTGTGAGAGAGAGAGAGCGTGAGAGAGATAGCGTGAGAGAGAGAGGGTGAGAGAGAGAGAGAGTGTGAGAGAGGGAAAGTGTGAGAGAGAGAGAGAATCAGTGTGTGTGGAGGGAGAGAGAGAGAAGACTAGGGGATAGAGGGAGATAGAGAAGACTAAGGGATAGAGGGAGAGAGAGAGAGAAGACTAGGGGATAGAGGGAGAGAGAGAGAAGACTAGGGGAGAGAGGGAGAGAGAGAAGACTAGGGGAGAGAGGGAGAGAGAGAGAAGACTAGGGGATAGAGGGAGAGAGAGAGAAGACTAGGGGGGAGAGAGAGAGAGAGAGAGAGAAGACTAGGGGAGAGAGAGAGAGGGAGAGAGAGAAGACTAGGGGATAGAGGGAGAGAGAGAGAAGACTAGGGGGGAGAGAGAGAGGGAGAGAGAGAAGACTAGGGGATAGAGGGAGAGAGAGAGAAGACTAGGGGATAGAGGGAGAGAGAGAGAGAAGACTAGGGGATAGAGGGAGAGAGAGAAGACTAGGGGATAGAGGGAGAGAGAGAAGACTAGGGGAGAGAGGGAGAAGACTAGGGGAGAGAGAGAGAAGACTAGGGGATAGAGGGAGAGAGAGAAGACTAGGGGATAGAGGGAGAGAGAGAGAAGACTAGGGGATAGAGGGAGAGAGGGAAGTCTAGGGGAGAGAGAGAGAAGACTAGGGGAGAGAGGGATGGAGGGAGAGAGAGATGACTAGGGGATAGAGAGAGAAGACTAGGGGATAGAGGGAGAGAGAAGACTAGGGGAGAGAGAGAAGACTAGGGGATAGAGGGAGAGAGAGAAGACTAGGGGAGAGAGAGAGAGAAGGCTAGGGGATGGAGGGAGATAGAGAAGACTAGGGTATAGAGAGAGAAGACTAGGGGATAGAGGGAGAGCGAGAAGACTAGGGGAGAGAGAGAGAAGACTAGGGGATAGAGGGAGAGAGAGAGAGAAGACTATTGGATAGAGGGAGAGAGAGAAGACTAGGGGAGAGAGGGAGAGAGAGAAGACTAGGGGATAGAGAGAGAGAGAGAGAGAGAAGACTAGGGGATAGAGGGAGGGAGAGAGAGAGAGAAGACTAGGGGATAGAGGGGGAGAGAGAGAGAAGACTAGAGGAGAACAGTGGAGAGAGAGGCCGCGACCGGGAGGCCCATGGGGCGGTGCACAATTGGCTCAGCGTCGTCCGGGTTAGGGGAGGGTTTGGCCCAGCGTCGTCCGGGTTAGGGAGGGTTTGGCCCAGCGTCGTCCGGGTTAGGGAGGGTTTGGCCCAGCGTCGTCCGGGTTAGGGGAGGGTTTGGCCCAGCGCCGTCTGGGTTAGGGGAGGGTTTGGCCCAGCGTCGTCCGGGTTAGGGGAGGGTTTGGCCCGGCGTCGTCCGGGTTAGGGAGGGTTTGGCCCGGCGTCGTCCGGGTTAGGGAGGGTTTGGCCCAGCGTCGCCGGGTTAGGGGAGGGTTTGGCCCAGCGTCGTCCGGGTTAGGGGAGGGTTTGGCCCAGCGTCGTCCGGGTTAGGGAGGGTTTGGCCCAGCGTCGTCCGGGTTAGGGGAGGGTTTGGCCCAGCGTCGTGCGGGTTAGGGAGTGTTTGGCCCGGCGTCGTTCGGGTTAGGGGAGGGTTTGGCCCAGCGTCGTCCGGGTTAGGGGAGGGTTTGACCCGGCGTCGTCCGGGTTAGGGAGGGTTTGGCCCGGCGTCGTCTGGGTTAGGGAGGGTTTGGCCCGGCGTCGTCTGGGTTAGGGAGGGTTTGGCCCGGCGTCGTCCGGGTTAGGGGAGGGTTTGGCCCAGCGTCGTCCGGGTTAGGGGAGGGTTTGGCCCGGCGTCGTCCGGGTTAGGGGAGGGTTTTGCCCGGCGTCGTCCGGGTTATGGAGGGTTTGGCCCAGCGTCGTCCGGGTTAGGGAGGGTTTGGCCCAGCGTCGTCCGGGTTAGGGGAGGGTTTGGCCCAGTGTCGTCCGGGTTAGGAGAGGGTTTGGCCCGGCGTCGTCCGGGTTAGGGAGGGTTTGGCCCAGCATCGTCCGGGTTAGGGAGGGTTTGGCCCAGCGTCGTCCGGGTTAGGGGAGGGTTTGGCCCGGCGTCGTCCGGGTTAGGGAGGGTTTGGCCCAGCGTCGTCCTGGTTAGGGGAGGGTTTGGCCCAGCGTCGTCCTGGTTAGGGAGGGTTTGGCCCAGCGTCGTCCGGGTTAGGGGAGGGTTTGGCCCAGCGTCGTCCGGGTTAGGGGAGGATTTGGCCCAGCGTCGTCCGGGTTAGGGGAGGGTTTGGCCCAGCGTCGTCCGGGTTAGGGGAGGGTATTGCCCAGCGTCGTCCGGGTTAGGGAGGGTTTGGCCCAGCGTCGTCCAGGTTAGGGGAGGGTTTGGCCCAGCGTCGTCCTGGTTAGGGGAGGGTTTGGCCCAGCGTTGTCCGGGTTAGGGGAGGGTTTGGCCCAGCGTCGTCCCGGGTTAGGGGAGGGTTTGGCCCAGCGTCGTCCGGGTTAGGGGAGGGTTTGGCCCAGCGTCGTCCGGGTTAGGGGAGGGTTTGGCCCAGCGTCGTCCGGGTTAGGGGAGGGTTTGGCCCAGCGTCGTCCGGGTTAGGGGAGGGTTTGGCCCAGCGTCGTCCGGGTTAGGGGAGGGTTTGGCCCAGCGTCGTCCGGGTTGGGGAGGGTTTGACCCAGCGTCGTCCGGGTTAGGGGAGGGTTTGGCCCAGCGTCGTCCGGGTTAGGGGAGGGTTTGGCCCAGCGTCGTGCGGGTTAGGGGAGGGTTTGGCCCAGGTTCGTCCGGGTTAGGGAGGGGTTGGCCGGTAGGGATATCCTTGTCTCATCGCACACTAGCGACTCCGATGGCGGGCCGGGCCCAGTGCACGCTGACCAGGTCGCCAGGTGTACGGTGTTTCCTCCGACACATTGGTGCGGCTGGCTTCCGGGTTGGAGGCGCGCTGTGTTAAGAAGCAGTGCGGCTTGGTTGGGTTGTGCTTCGGAGGACGCATGGCTTTCGACCTTCGTCTCTCCCGAGTCCGTACGGGAGTTACAGGGATGAGACAAGACTGTAACTACCAATTGGATACCACGAAATTGGGGAGAAAAAGGGGGTAAAAAAAATACAAGATCAGAATGCTACGTCACACAGAGCTATCCCAGACAACCCTGAGGCTACCACACACAGAGCTATCCCAGACAACCCTGATGCTACCACACACAGAACTATCCCAGACAACCCTGATGCTACCACACACAGAGCTACCACAGACAACCCTGATGCCACGTCACACAGAGCTATCGTAGACAACCCTGATGCTACCACACACAGAGCTATCCCAGACAACCCTGATGCTACCACACAGAGAGCTATCCCAGACAGCCCTGATGCTACCACACACAGAGCTATCATAGACAACCCTGATGCTACCACACACAGAGCTATCCCAGACAACCCTGATGCTACCACACACAGAGCTATCCCAGACAACCCTGATGCTACGTCACACAGAGCTATCCCAGACAACCCTGATGCTACGTCACACAGAGCTATCCCAGACAACCCTGATGTTACCACACACAGAGCTATCCCAGACAACCCTGATGCTACCCCACACAGAGCTACCACAGACAATCCTGATGCTACCACACACAGAGCTATCACAGACAACCCTGATGCTACCACACACAGAGCTATCCCAGACAACCCTGATGCTACCACACACAGAGCTATCCCAGACAGCCCTGATGCTACCCCACACAGAGCTACCACAGACAATCCTGATGCTACCACACACAGAGCTACCACAGACAATCCTGATGCTACCACACACAGAGCTATCCCAGACAACCCTGATGCTACCACACACAGAGCTATCCCAGACAACCCTGATGCTACCACACAGAGAGCTATCCCAGACAGCCCTGATGCTACCACACACAGAGCTATCATAGACAACCCTGATGCTGCCACACACAGAGCTATCCCAGACAACCCTGATGCTACCACACACAGAGCTATCCCAGACAACCCTGATGCTACGTCACACAGAGCTATCCCAGACAACCCTGATGCTACGTCACACAGAGCTATCCCAGACAACCCTGATGTTACCACACACAGAGCTATCCCAGACAACCCTGATGCTACCCCACACAGAGCTACCACAGACAATCCTGATGCTACCACACACAGAGCTATCACAGACAACCCTGATGCTACCACACACAGAGCTATCCCAGACAACCCTGATGCTACCACACACAGAGCTATCCCAGACAGCCCTGATGCTACCCCACACAGAGCTACCACAGACAATCCTGATGCTACCACACACAGAGCTACCACAGACAATCCTGATGCTACCACACACAGAGCTATCCCAGACAACCCTGATGCTACCACACACAGAGCTATCCCAGATAACCCTGATGCTACGTCACACAGAGCTATCCCAGATAACCCTGATGCTACCACACACAGAGCTATCCCAGACAACCCTGATGCTACCACACACAGAGCTATCGTAGACAACCCTGATGCTACCACACACAGAGCTATCACAGACAACCCTGATGCTACCACACACAGAGCTATCCCAGACAACCCTGATGCTACCACACACAGAGCTACCACAGACAACCCTGATGCTACCACACACAGAGCTATCCCAGACAACCCTGATGCTACCACACACAGAGCTATCGTAGACAACCCTGATGCTACCACACACAGAGCTATCACAGACAACCCTGATGCTACCACACACAGAGCTATCGTAGACAACCCTGATGCTACCTCACGAGGAGTTGAGTTTAACACCCAGAAGAAGTTTAACTGTACTAAATTATGTCCTTTCTTTCTGAACAGTGTTTATTCAGTCTTTCTGAACAGTGTTTACAGTCTTTCTGAACAGTGTTTACAGTCTTTCTGAACAGTGTTTATTCAGTCTTTCTGAACAGTGTTTACAGTCTTTCTGAACAGTGTTTACAGTCTTTCTGAACAGTGTTTACAGTCTTTCTGAACAGTGTTTATTCAGTCTTTCTGAACAGTGTTTACAGTCTTTCTGAACAGTGTTTACAGTCTTTCTGAACAGTGTTTATTCAGTCTTTCTGAACAGTGTTTACAGTCTTTCTGAACAGTGTTTACAGTCTTTCTGAACAGTGTTTACAGTCTTTCTGAACAGTGTTTACAGTCTTTCTGAACATTGTTTATACAGTCTTTCTGAACAGTGTTTACAGTCTTTCTGAACAGTGTTTACTTTCTGAACAGTGTTTACAGTCTTTCTGAACAGTGTTTACAGTCTTTCTGAACAGTGTTTACAGTCTTTCTGAACAGTGTTTATTCAGTCTTTCTGAACAGTGTTTACAGTCTTTCTGAACAGTGTTTACAGTCTTTCACTGTCTTTAACTGTAACTGACAGCTGTGTCTCATCCTGGATCTTACCATGTGTCTCATCCTGGGTCTCACCCTGGATCTCACCCTGGATCTCATCCTGGGTCTCATCCTGGGTCTCATCCTGGATCTCATCCTGGGTCTCATCCTGGATCTCATCCTGGATCTCATCCTGGATCTCACCCTGGATCTCATCCTGGATCTCATCCTGGGTCTCATCCTGTGTCTCATCCTGGATCTCACCTTGTGTCTCATCCTGGGTCTTACCCTGGGTCTCATCCTGGATCTCACCCTGGATCTCATCCTGGATCTCATCCTGGATCTCATCCTGGGTCTCATCCTGGGTCTCATCCTGGATCTCATCCTGGGTCTCATCCTGGGTCTCATCCTGGATCTCATCCTGGATCTCACCCTGGGTCTCATACTGGGTCTCATCCTGGGTCTCATCCTGGGTCTCATCCTGGGTCTCATCCTGGGTCTCATCCTGGATCTCATCCTGGGTCTCATCCTGGATCTCACCTTGTGTCTCATCCTGAGTCTTACCCTGTGTCTCATCCTGGATCTCACCTTGTGTCTCATCCTGGGTCTCATCCTGTGTCTCATCCTGGATCTCACCTTGTGTCTCATCCTGGGTCTTACCCTGTGTCTCATCCTGGGTCTCATCCTGGGTCTCATCCTGGGTCTCATCCTGGGTCTTATCCTGTGTCTCATCCCCTCTGCCTTTTAAACAAGTGAATACCAAGGGAAAATGAAGAGGGGCCAACAGATGGACAGATGTTCTTTCTCTTTTGCTCTCGCTGCACTCTCTCTATTTCTCACACTCATATGTTCCTTCTCTCTCTCTCACGCTCTTTCTCACGCTCTCTCTCTCTCTCTCTCTCTCTCTCTCTCTCTCTCTCTCTCTCTCTCTCTCTCTCTCTCCCTCTCTCTCTCTCTCTCTCTCTCCCTCTCTCTCTCTCTCTCTCCCGCTCTCTCTCTCTCTCCCTTTCTCTCACGCTCTCGCTCTCTCTCTCTCTGTCTCTCTCTTTCTCTGTCTTCTTTGCTTAGTGTTACTGTCTTGTTATTCAACCTATCCTTTTCACTCTCTCTTGTTCTCCTTCTGTTCCATTTCACTCAACACATATTGTTATTCAACAGATATATTTTTCTCCTCTCCCTTCCTCTCCTCCTTTTTCTCACCAAATACATTGTGTTGTTATTGTTGTCAGCCCATCCTCTCACAATAGCCCAGTTAAAGAATGAAAGGATCACAAACACAAAATAATGAGAATAATGACAAAACCGAAAGAATGAATCTAGGGGATCAGTCAACTTCCTGGTGAATGAATCTAGGTGTTCAGTCAACTTCCTGGTGAATGAATCTAGGGGTTCAGTCAACTTCCTGGTGAATGAATCTAGGTGTTCAGTCAACTTCCTGGTGAATGAATCTAGGTGTTCAGTCAACTTCCTGGTGAATGAATCTAGGGGATCAGTCAACTTCCTGGTGAATGAATCTAGGTGTTCAGTCAACTTCCTGGTGAATGAATCTAGGTGTTCAGTCAACTTCCTGGTGAATGAATCTAGGTGTTCAGTCAACTTCCTGGTGAATGAATCTAGGTGTTCAGTCAACTTCCTGGTGAATGAATCTAGGGGATCAGTCAACTTCCTGGTGAATGAATCTAGGGGATCAGTCAACTTCCTGGTGAATGAATCTAGGTGTTCAGTCAACTTCCTGGTGAATGAATCTAGGGGTTCAGTCAACTTCCTGGTGAATGAATCTAGGGGTCAGTCAACTTCCTGGTGAATGAATCTAGGTGTTCAGTCAACTTCCTGGTGAATGAATCTAGGTGTTCAGTCAACTTCCTGGTGAATGAATCTAGGTGTTCAGTCAACTTCCTGGTGAATAAATCTACAGAGCATTCAGAAAGTATTCAGACCCCTTTTTCTACATTTTGTTACGTTACAGCCTTATTCTAAAATTGATAAAATATTTTTTTCCCCTCATCAGTCTACACACAATACCCCATAATGACTAAACCAAAAAAAACAAATACAAATGTGAAATATCACATTTCCATAAGTATTCAGACCCTTTGTTGAAGCACCTTTGGCAGCGATTACAGCCTTGAGTCTTCTTGGGTAGGACGCTACAAGCTTGGCACACCTGTATTTGGGGAGTTTCTCCCATTCTTCTCTGCAGATCCTCTCAAGCTCTGTCAGGTTGGATGGGGAGCGTCGCTACACAGCTATTTTCAGGTCTCTCCAGAGATGTTCGATCGGGTTCAGGTCCAGGCTCTGGCTGGGCCACTCAAGGACATTCAGAGACTTGTCCCGAAGCCACTCCTGCGTTGTCTTGGCTGTGTGCTTAGGGTCGTTGTCCTGTTGGAAGGTGAACCTTCACCTTGAGGTCCTGATCGCTCTGGAGCAGGTTTTCATAAAGGATCTCTCTGTTCTTTGCTCCGTTCATCTTTCCCTCGATCCTGACTAGTCTCCCAGTCCCTGCTGCTGAAAAACACCCCCACAGCATGATGCTGCCACCACCATGCTTCACCGTAGGGATGGTGCCAGGTTTCCTCCAGATGTGACGCTTGGCATTTAGGCCAAAGAGCTCCATCTTGGTTTCATCAGACCAGAGAATCTTGT
>NC_092096.1:71838029-71855529 GCF_045679555.1 Salvelinus alpinus | reverse complement strand
TGAGTCCCTCAGTCTCTCTCTCTTACACACACACACACACACACACACACACACACACACACACACACACACACACACACACACACACACACACACACACACACACACACACACACACACACACACACACACACACACCCTAATTCCTTCCTGCTGAATGACCCAGTGAATTATATAGTTAAGTGTTCTGATCATCACTCGTTATGTTAATTGGAATTAAAGGCAACCTCATCAGCGTTAAAGGGGAGGTTGCATAAACGTCACCACATATGGATTTGCATTAGTCACATCTCACTTTTGTTGTGTTTTATCAAGTTATTACATAAAAAAACGATAATAATTCTGAAGAAGTCATGGAGGCCAAGCGTTCCCGGTGTGTGTTGTAATATGGAGGCCAAGCGTTCCCGGTGTGTGATGTAATATGGAGGCCAAGCGTTCCCGGTGTGTGTTGTAATATGGAGGCCAAGCGTTCCCGGTGTGTGATGTAATATGGAGGCCAAGCGTTCCCGGTGTGTGATGTAATATGGAGGCCAAGCGTTCCCGGTGTGTGTTGTAATATGGAGGCCAAGCGTTCCCGGTGTGTGATGTAATATGGAGGCCAAGCGTTCCCGGTGTGTGATGTAATATGGAGGCCAAGCGTTCCCGGTGTGTGATGTAATATGGAGGCCAAGCGTTCCCGGTGTGTGATGTAATATGGAGGCCAAGCGTTCCCGGTGTGTGATGTAATATGGAGGCCAAGCGTTCCCGGTGTGTGTTGTAATATGGAGGCCAAGCGTTCCCGGTGTGTGTTGTAATATGGAGGCCAAGCGTTCCCGGTGTGTGTTGTAATATGGAGGCCAAGCGTTCCCGGTGTGTGATGTAATATGGAGGCCAAGCGTTCCCGGTGTGTGATGTAATATGGAGGCCAAGCGTTCCCGGTGTGTGATGTAATATGGAGGCCAAGCGTTCCCGGTGTGTGTTGTAATATGGAGGCCAAGCGTTCCCGGTGTGTGATGTAATATGGAGGCCAAGCGTTCCCGGTGTGTGTTGTAATATGGAGGCCAAGCGTTCCCGGTGTGTGTTGTAATATGGAGGCCAAGCGTTCCCGGTGTGTGTTGTAATATGGAGGCCAAGCGTTCCCGGTGTGTGATGTAATATGGAGGCCAAGCGTTCCCGGTGTGTGTTGTAATATGGAGGCCAAGCGTTCCCGGTGTGTGTTGTAATATGGAGGCCAAGCGTTCCCGGTGTGTGTTGTAATATGGAGGTCAAGCGTTCCCGGTGTGTGATGTAATATGGAGGCCAAGCGTTCCCGGTGTGTGATGTAATATGGAGGCCAAGCGTTCCCGGTGTGTGATGTAATATGGAGGCCAAGCGTTCCCGGTGTGTGATGTAATATGGAGGCCAAGCGTTCCCGGTGTGTGTTGTAATATGGAGGCCAAGCGTTCCCGGTGTGTGATGTAATATGGAGGCCAAGCGTTCCCGGTGTGTGATGTAATATGGAGGCCAAGCGTTCCCGGTGTGTGATGTAATATGGAGGCCAAGCGTTCCCGGTGTGTGATGTAATATGGAGGCCAAGCGTTCCCGGTGTGTGATGTAATATGGAGGCCAAGCGTTCCCGGTGTGTGTTGTAATATGGAGGCCAAGCGTTCCCGGTGTGTGATGTAATATGGAGGCCAAGCGTTCCCGGTGTGTGATGTAATATGGAGGCCAAGCGTTCCCGGTGTGTGATGTAATATGGAGGCCAAGCGTTCCCGGTGTGTGATGTAATATGGAGGCCAAGCGTTCCCGGTGTGTGTTGTAATATGGAGGCCAAGCGTTCCCGGTGTGTGATGTAATATGGAGGCCAAGCGTTCCCGGTGTGTGTTGTAATATGGAGGCCAAGCGTTCCCGGTGTGTGATGTAATATGGAGGCCAAGCGTTCCCGGTGTGTGTTGTAATATGGAGGCCAAGCGTTCCCGGTGTGTGATGTAATATGGAGGCCAAGCGTTCCCGGTGTGTGTTGTAATATGGAGGCCAAGCGTTCCCGGTGTGTGATGTAATATGGAGGCCAAGCGTTCCCGGTGTGTGTTGTAATATGGAGGCCAAGCGTTCCCGGTGTGTGATGTAATATGGAGGCCAAGCGTTCCCGGTGTGTGTTGTAATATGGAGGCCAAGCGTTCCCGGTGTGTGATGTAATATGGAGGCCAAGCGTTCCCGGTGTGTGATGTAATATGGAGGCCAAGCGTTCCCGGTGTGTGTTGTAATATGGAGGCCAAGCGTTCCCGGTGTGTGTTGTAATATGGAGGCCAAGCGTTCCCGGTGTGTGATGTAATATGGAGGCCAAGCGTTCCCGGTGTGTGTTGTAATATGGAGGCCAAGCGTTCCCGGTGTGTGTTGTAATATGGAGGCCAAGCGTTCCCGGTGTGTGTTGTAATATGGAGGCCAAGCGTTCCCGGTGTGTGATGTAATATGGAGGCCAAGCGTTCCCGGTGTGTGTTGTAATATGGAGGCCAAGCGTTCCCGGTGTGTGTTGTAATATGGAGGCCAAGCGTTCCCGGTGTGTGTTGTAATATGGAGGCCAAGCGTTCCCGGTGTGTGATGTAATATGGAGGCCAAGCGTTCCCGGTGTGTGATGTAATATGGAGGCCAAGCGTTCCCGGTGTGTGATGTAATATGGAGGCCAAGCGTTCCCGGTGTGTGATGTAATATGGAGGCCAAGCGTTCCCGGTGTGTGATGTAATATGGAGGCCAAGCGTTCCCGGTGTGTGATGTAATATGGAGGCCAAGCGTTCCCGGTGTGTGATGTAATATGGAGGCCAAGCGTTCCCGGTGTGTGATGTAATATGGAGGCCAAGCGTTCCCGGTGTGTGATGTAATATGGAGGCCAAGCCAGCCTGTTCCCTATTAATGTAAACTCCAACAGAAATGACTTTAAATGCATAACTCCTAAATTAAGCTAAATCATTTGTACTCATCACTACAGGTTTCAATTAAGTGTTCAGCCAATTTACATGCGGTTTACATCCAGTTGCTATCAACACCTAGCTTGTAGCTACATTAAAATAAATCAAAGTTTTAGAAATACATAACGCCATCTAATCCGTTATCAAAGAATGTTAGCTAACTATATGCAGTTATCTTAGCCAGCAAGCTAGCCATTCAGCTAACATTAGCTATTTAGCCAAATAGATATTAGCCTAGCCAGCCAGCTAACATTAGCTATTTAGCCAAATAGCTATTAGCCTAGCCAGCCAGCTAACATTAGCTATTTAGCCAAATAGCTATTAGCCTAGCCAGCCAGCTAACATGAGCTATTTAGCAAAATAGCTATTAGCCTAGCCAGCCAGCTAACATTAGCTATTTAGCCAAATAGCTATTAGCCTAGCCAGCCAGCTAAGATGAGCTATTTAGCCAAATAGCTATTAGCCTAGCCAGCCAGCTAACATTAGCTATTTAGCCAAATAGCTACTAGCCTAGCCAGCCAGCTAAGATTAGCTATTTAGCCAAATAGCTATTAGCCTAGCCAGGCTCAGCCAACCACCATGGTTAGACACTATCTAGAACACAACTAACACAATACAACTAAAACCGCAGATCAAAAAGCAAAGAGAGAGCAGAGACTTACAGATTGATGGCTGTTTTTTTTGAGCCCACAGCAAGAAAGCAGCATAGTCTGTGTAACCGGTATGAAATGGCTAGCTAGTTAGCGGGGTGCGCGCTAATAGCGTTTCAATCGGTGACGTCCCTCGCTCTGAGACTTGGGAGTAGTTGTTTCCCTTGCTTTACAAGAGCCGCTGCATTTGTGGAGCGATGGGTAACGATGCTTCGTGGGAGGCAGTTGTTGATGTGTGCTGATGTGTGCACAGGGTCCCTGGTTCGAGCCCAGGTAGGGGTGAGGAGAGGGAAGGAAGGAAGCAATATTGTTACACCTGCCATGCTAAACCCACTAGATGACACAGCATTAAAATCCGTGAAGAGCGTGAGGATGCTAGCGTTAGCCAGCTTGCGCTAGCTACCGAGCTAGCATACGAACTCTGTAGCACAGAGTAGATTCTCTATATGACGTTGAGAAATAGTGCATTGTGGGTTGTTTAGAATATAAATATGTAATAACCCAAAAACATACCTCTGTTTGTAGTTATAGGTAACCATGACAACAGACTGCCGGTCTCACGGTAATTAACGGTTAAATAACATAAACATGTTTAACATCTCCACACGCCGCTGATGCCTTTGAAACATCTACATTTTAAAAAAGTTAAATAAATAAATGTAATATACACCATCACAATAAATACAGGATTTATTTTAGTTTAGTGATACAGTCTGGAATGGAACCAGGGTCTGTAGTGACGCCTCTAGCACTGCCATGCCTTATACCGCTGTGATACAGCCTGGAATGGAACCAGGGTCTGTAGTGACGCCTCTAGTACTGCCATGCCTTCTACCGCTGCGATACAGCCTGGAATGGAACCAGGGTCTGTAGTGACGCCTCTAGTACTGCCATGCCTTCTACCGCTGCGATACAGCCTGGAATGGAACCAGGGTCTGTAGTGACGCCTCTAGCCCTACCATGCCTTATACCGCTGCGCCATTCGGGTGTCTCCCAAAGGCATCATGAAGTAGTTTACTGCCATGTGTAATATGCAGTAGGCTATGGGTTGTATAACAGCACAATAATATGAGTTCAGTATTTTTCCGTGCTTGGGCTCATATGCAGCCCGATGCGTATGGGTGTTTTGAATGAATCATCACCTCGGAAAGCGATGTCCATCTCATTGTGTTTATGCTTTGAAACAACGTCCACAAGGACCATGTTTTTACACTCAGTTTCAACCTGTTGTTGAACCTCTTTCTTCAAATTGATCATCACAGTGAGGTGAGTTTTGGAAGCAGGATGTTTGATGTGATTTTAGATTGTATTAACATTGATGTCAGAGTGGTTAGGGGGACAATAGAGCCCTGAGTACCAGGCCATTAGGACCTGATGGAGGGACAATAGAGCCCTGAGTACCAGACCATTAGGACCTGATGGAGGGACAATAGAGCCCTGACTACCAGGCCATTAGGACCTGATGGAGGGACAATAGAGCCCTGAGTACCAGGCCATTAGGACCTGATAGAGGGACAATAGAGCCCTGAGTACCAGGCCATTAAGACCTGATGGAGGAACAATAGAGCACTGAGTACCAGACCATTAGGACCTGATGGAGGGACAATAGAGCCCTGAGTACCAGGCCATTAGGACCTGATGGAGGGACAATAGAGCCCTGAGTACCAGACCATTAGGACCTGATGGAGGGACAATAGAGCCCTGAGTACCAGACCATTAGGACCTGGTGGAGGGACAATAGAGCCCTGAGTACCAGGCCATTAGGACCTGATGGAGTGACAATAGAGACCTGAGTACCAGGCCATTAGGACCTGATGGAGGAACAATAGAGACCTGAGTACCAGGCCATTAGGACCTGATGGAGGGACAATAGAGCCGTGAGTACCAGACCATTAGGACCTGATAGAGGGACAATAGAGCCCTTACTACCAGGCCGCTAGGACCTGATGGAGCGACAAGAGCCCTGAGTACCAGGCCATTAGGACCTGATGGAGGGACAATAGAGCCCTGAGTACCAGGCCATAAGGACCTGATGGAGGGACAATAGAGCCCTGAGTACCAGGCCCTTAGGACCTGATGGAGGGACAATAGAGCCCTGAGTACCAGACCATTAGGACCTGATAGAGGGACAATAGAGCCCTTAGTACCAGGCCATTAGGACCTGATGGAGGGACAATAGAGCCCTGAGTACCAGGCCATTAGGACCTGATGGAGGGACGATAGAGCCCTGAGTACCAGACCATTAGACACTGATAGAGGGACAATAGAGCCCTGAGTACCAGGCCATTAGGACCTGGTGGAGGGACAATAGAGCCCTTAGTACCAGACCATTAGGACCTGATGGAGGGACAATAGAGCCCTGAGTACCAGGCCATTAGGACCTGATGGAGGGAAAATAGAGCCCTGAGTACCAGGCCATTAGGACCTGATGGAGGGACAATAGAGCCCTGAGTACCAGGCCATTAGGACCTGATGGAGGAACAATAGAGCCCATTAGGTGGGTACTACCATACCAATGCATGTCCGGAGTGCATAAGAGAAGATTTGAGTCAAGTAGAATTTTGCTGCGGTGATGACTGCTGGTGTGGCAGTAATACGTTCACCTCAACAGCCCAGGTCTGACTACTGTTACTACTACTACTAGGTCTGACTACTGTTACTACTACTACTAGGTCTGACTACTGTCTGAAGGGACTGTACATGATACTCATCTACTATACCTCTCCTCTCTCTGTCTCTCTCTCTCTGTCTCTCTGTCTCTCTCTGTCTCTCTCTCCGTCTCTCTCTCTCTCTCTCTGTCTCTCTCTGTCTGTCTCTCTCTCTCTCCCTCTCTCTCTCTGTCTCTGTCTGTCTCTCTCTCTCTCGCTCTCTCTCTCTCTCTCTCTCTCTCTCTCTCTCTCTCTCTCTCTCTCTCTCTCTCTCTCTCTCTCTCTCTCTCTCTCTCTCTCTCTCTCTCTCTCTCTCTCTCCGTCTCTCTCTCTCTCTCTTTCTTTCTTTCTTTCTTTCTCTCTCTCAATTCAATTCAATTCAATTCAAGGGGCTTTATTGGCATGGGAAACATGTGTTAACATTGCCAAAGCAAGTGAGGTAGGTAATATACAAAAGTCAAATAAACAATAAAAATGAACAGTAAACATTACACATACAGAAGTTTCAAAACAATAAAGACATTACAAATGTCATATTATATATACAGTGGGGAGAACAAGTATTTGATACACTGCCGATTTTGCAGGTTTTCCTACTTACAAAGCATGTAGAGGTCTGTAATTTTTATCATAGGTACACTTCAACTGTGAGAGACGGAATCTAAATCAAAAATCCAAAAAATCACATTGTATGATTTTTAAGTAATTCATTTGCATTTTATTGCATGACATAAGTATTTGATCACCTACCAACCAGTAAGAATTCCGGCTCTCACAGACCTGTTAGTTTTTCTTTAAGAAGCCCTCCTGTTCTCCACTCATTACCTGTATTAACTGCACCTGTTTGAACTCGTTACCTGTATAAAAGACACCTGTCCACACACTCAATCAAACAGACTCCAACCTCTCCACAATGGCCAAGACCAGAGAGCTGTGTAAGGACATCAGGGATAAAATTGTAGACCTGCACAAGGCTGGGATGGGCTACAGGACAATAGGCAAGCAGCTTGGTGAGAAGGCAACAACTGTTGGCGCAATTATTAGAAAATAGAAGAAAATAGAAGAAGTTCAAGATGATGGTCAATCACCCTCGGTCTGGGGCTCCATGCAAGATCTCACCTCGTGGGGCATCAATGATCATGAGGAAGGTGAGGGATCAGCCCAGAACTACACGGCAGGACCTGGTCAATGACCTGAAGAGAGCTGGGACCACAGTCTCAAAGAAAACCATTAGTAACACACTACGCCGTCATGGATTAAAATCCTGCAGCGCACACAAGGTCCCCCTGCTCAAGCAGGCGCATGTCCAGGCCCGTCTGAAGTTTGCCAATGACCATCTGGATGATCCAGAGGAGGAATGGGAGAAGGTCATGTGGTCTGATGATTCAAAAATAGAGCTTTTTGGTCTAAACTCCACTCGCCGTGTTTGGAGGAAGAAGAAGGATGAGTACAACCCCAAGAACACCATCCCAACCGTGAAGCATGGAGGTGGAAACATCATTTTTTGGGGATGCTTTTCTGCAAAGGGGACAGGATGACTGCACCGTATTGAGGGGAGGATGGATGGGGCCATGTATCACGAGATCTTGGCCAACAACCTCCTTCCCTCAGTAAGAGCATTGAAGATGGGTCGTGGCTGGGTCTTCCAGCATGACAACGACCTGAAAGACACAGCCAGGGCAACTAAGAAGTGGCTCCGTAAGAAGCATCTCAAGGTCCTGGAGTGGCCTAGCCAGTCTCCAGACCTGAACCCAATAGAAAATCTTTGGAGGGAGCTGAAAGTCCGTATTGCCCAGCGACAGCCCCGAAACCTGAAGGATCTGGAGAAGGTCTGTATGGAGGAGTGGGCCAAAATCCCTGCTGCAGTGTGTGCAAACCTGGTCAAGAACTACAGGAAACGTCTGATCTCTGTAATTGCAAACAAAGGTTTCTGTACCAAATATTAAGTTCTGCTTTTCTGATGTATCAAATACTTATGTCATGCAATAAAATGCAAATTAATTACTTACAAATCATACAATGTGATTTTCTGGATTTTTGTTTTAGATTCCGTCTCTCACAGTTGAAGTGTACCTATGATACAAATTACAGACCTCTACATGCTTTGTAAGTAGGAAAACCTGCAAAATCGGCAGTGTATCAAATACTTGTTCTCCCCACTGTATGCAGTGTTGTAACAATGTACAAATGGTTAAAGCACACAAGTTAAAATAAATAAACATAAATATGGGTTGTATTTACAGTGGTGTTTGTTCTTCACTGGTTGCCCTTTTCTTGTGGCAACAGGTCACAAATCTTGCTGCTGTGATGGCACACTGTGGAATTTCACCCAGTAGATATGGGAGTTTATCAGGCCATTAGGACCTGATAGAGGGACAATAGAGCCCTGAGTACCAGACCATTAGGACCTGATGGAGGGACAATAGAGCCCTGAGTACCAGACCATTAGGACCTGATGGAGGGACAATAGAGCCCTGACTACCAGGCCATTAGGACCTGATGGAGGGACAATAGAGCCCTGAGTACCAGGCCATTAGGACCTGATAGAGGGACAATAGAGCCCTGAGTACCAGGCCATTAAGACCTGATGGAGGAACAATAGAGCACTGAGTACCAGACCATTAGGACCTGATGGAGGGACAATAGAGCCCTGAGTACCAGGCCATTAGGACCTGATGGAGGGACAATAGAGCCCTGAGTACCAGACCATTAGGACCTGATGGAGGGACAATAGAGCCCTGAGTACCAGACCATTAGGACCTGGTGGAGGGACAATAGAGCCCTGAGTACCAGGCCATTAGGACCTGATGGAGTGACAATAGAGACCTGAGTACCAGGCCATTAGGACCTGATGGAGGAACAATAGAGACCTGAGTACCAGGCCATTAGGACCTGATGGAGGGACAATAGAGCCGTGAGTACCAGACCATTAGGACCTGATAGAGGGACAATAGAGCCCTTACTACCAGGCCGCTAGGACCTGATGGAGCGACAAGAGCCCTGAGTACCAGGCCATTAGGACCTGATGGAGGGACAATAGAGCCCTGAGTACCAGGCCATAAGGACCTGATGGAGGGACAATAGAGCCCTGAGTACCAGGCCCTTAGGACCTGATGGAGGGACAATAGAGCCCTGAGTACCAGACCATTAGGACCTGATAGAGGGACAATAGAGCCCTTAGTACCAGGCCATTAGGACCTGATGGAGGGACAATAGAGCCCTGAGTACCAGGCCATTAGGACCTGATGGAGGGACGATAGAGCCCTGAGTACCAGACCATTAGACACTGATAGAGGGACAATAGAGCCCTGAGTACCAGGCCATTAGGACCTGGTGGAGGGACAATAGAGCCCTTAGTACCAGACCATTAGGACCTGATGGAGGGACAATAGAGCCCTGAGTACCAGGCCATTAGGACCTGATGGAGGGAAAATAGAGCCCTGAGTACCAGGCCATTAGGACCTGATGGAGGGACAATAGAGCCCTGAGTACCAGGCCATTAGGACCTGATGGAGGAACAATAGAGCCCATTAGGTGGGTACTACCATACCAATGCATGTCCGGAGTGCATAAGAGAAGATTTGAGTCAAGTAGAATTTTGCTGCGGTGATGACTGCTGGTGTGGCAGTAATACGTTCACCTCAACAGCCCAGGTCTGACTACTGTTACTACTACTACTAGGTCTGACTACTGTTACTACTACTACTAGGTCTGACTACTGTCTGAAGGGACTGTACATGATACTCATCTACTATACCTCTCCTCTCTCTGTCTCTCTCTCTCTGTCTCTCTGTCTCTCTCTGTCTCTCTCTCCGTCTCTCTCTCTCTCTCTCTGTCTCTCTCTGTCTGTCTCTCTCTCTCTCCCTCTCTCTCTCTGTCTCTGTCTGTCTCTCTCTCTCTCGCTCTCTCTCTCTCTCTCTCTCTCTCTCTCTCTCTCTCTCTCTCTCTCTCTCTCTCTCTCTCTCTCTCTCTCTCTCTCTCTCTCTCTCTCTCCGTCTCTCTCTCTCTCTCTTTCTTTCTTTCTTTCTCTCTCTCAATTCAATTCAATTCAATTCAATTCAAGGGGCTTTATTGGCATGGGAAACATGTGTTAACATTGCCAAAGCAAGTGAGGTAGGTAATATACAAAAGTCAAATAAACAATAAAAATGAACAGTAAACATTACACATACAGAAGTTTCAAAACAATAAAGACATTACAAATGTCATATTATATATATGCAGTGTTGTAACAATGTACAAATGGTTAAAGCACACAAGTTAAAATAAATAAACATAAATATGGGTTGTATTTACAGTGGTGTTTGTTCTTCACTGGTTGCCCTTTTCTTGTGGCAACAGGTCACAAATCTTGCTGCTGTGATGGCACACTGTGGAATTTCACCCAGTAGATATGGGAGTTTATCAGGCCATTAGGACCTGATAGAGGGACAATAGAGCCCTGAGTACCAGGCCATTAAGACCTGATGGAGGAACAATAGAGCACTGAGTACCAGGCCATTAGGACCTGATGGAGGGACGATAGAGCCCTGAGTACCAGACCATTAGACACTGATAGAGGGACAATAGAGCCCTGAGTACCAGGCCATTAGGACCTGGTGGAGGGACAATAGACCTCACAACCATAAAGGGCAATGGGCTCTATGACTGATTCAAGTATTTTTAGCCAGATCCTAATTGGTATGTTGAAATTTATGTTCCTTTTGATGGCATAGAAGGCCCTTCTTGCCTTGTCTCTCAGATCGTTCACAGCTTTGTGGAAGTTACCTGTGGTGCTGATGTTTAGGCCGAGGTATGTATAGTTTTTTGTGTGCTCTAGGGCAACGGTGTCTAGATGGAATTTGTGGTCCTGGTGACTGGACCTTTTTTGGAACACCATTATTTTGGTCTTACTGAGATTTACTGTCAGGGCCCAGGTCTGACAGAATCTGTGCAGAAGATCTAGGTGCTGCTGTAGGCCCTCCTTGGTTGGTGACAGAAGCACCAGATCATCAGCAAACAGTAGACATTTGACTTCGGATTCTAGTAGGGTGAGACCGGGTGCTGCAGACTGTTCTAGTGCCCGCGCCAATTCGTTGATATATATGTTGAAGAGGGTGGGGCTTAAGCTGCATCCCTGTCTCACCCCACGACCCTGTGTGAAGAAATGTGTGTGTTTTTTGCCAATTTTAACCGCACACTTGTTGTTTGTGTACATGGATTTTATAATGTCGTATGTTTTACCCCCAACACCACTTTCCATCAATTTGAATAGCAGACCCTCATGCCAAATTGAGTCGAAGGCTTTTTTGAAATCAACAAAGCATGAGAAGACTTTGCCTTTGTTTTGGTTTGTTTGGTTGTCAATTAGGGTGTGTAGGGTGAATACATGGTCTGTTGTACGGTAATTTGGTAAAAAGCCAATTTGACATTTGCTCAGTACATTGTTTTCATTGAGGAAATGTACGAGTCTGCTGTTAATGATAATGCAGAGTATTTTCCCAAGGTTACTGTTGACGCATATTCCACGGTAGTTATTGGGGTCAAATTTGTCTCCACTTTTGTGGATTGGGGTGATCAGTCCTTGGTTCCAAATATTGGGGAAGATGCCAGAGCTAAGGACGATGTTAAAGAGTTTTAGTATAGCCAATTGGAATTTGTTGTCTGTATATTTGATCATTTCATTAAGGATACCATCAACACCACAGGCCTTTTTGGGTTTGAGGGTTTTTATTTTGTCCTGTAACTCATTCAAGGTAATTGGAGAATCCAATGGGTTCTGGTAGTCTTTAATAGTTGATTCTAGGATTTGTATTTGATCATGTATATGTTTTTGTTCTTTATTCTTTGTTATAGAGCCAAAAAGATTGGAGAAGTGGTTTACCCATACATCTCCATTTTGGATAGATAATTCTTCGTGTTGTTGTTTGTTTAGTGTTTTCCAATTTTCCCAGAATTGGTTAGAGTCTATGGAGTCTTCAATTACATTGAGCTGATTTCTGACGTGCTGTTCCTTCTTTTTCCGTAGTGTATTTCTGTATTGTTTTAGTGATTCACCATAGTGAAGGCGTAGACTCAGGTTTTCCGGGTCTCTATGTTTTTGGTTGGACAGGTTCCTCAATTTATTTCTTAGATTTTTGCATTCTTTATCAAACCATTTGTCATTGTTGTTCATTTTCTTCGGTTTTCTATTTGAGATTTTTAGATTTGATAGGGAAGCTGAGAGGTCAAATATACTGTTAAGATTTTCTACTGCCAAGTTTACACCTTCACTATTGCAGTGGAACATTTTACCCAGGAAGTTGTCTAAAAGGGATTGAATTTGCTGTTGCCTAATTGTTTTTTGGTAGGTTTCCAAACTGCATTCCTTCCTTCTCTCTCTCTCTCCCTCTCTTTCACGCTCTCTCTCTCTCTCTCTCTCTCTCTCTCTCTCTCTCTCTCTCTCTCTCTCTCTCTCTCTCTCTCTCTCTCTCTCTCTCTCTCTCTCTCTCTCTCTCTCTCTCTCTCTCTCTCTCTCTCTCTCTTTCTCTCTCTGTGTCTCTCTCTCTCTCTCTCTCTCTCTCTCTCTCTCTCTCTCTCAATTCAATTCAATTCAATTCAAGGGGCTTTATTGGCATGGGAAACATGTGTTAACATTGCCAAAGCAAGTGAGGTAGGTAATATACAAAAGTCAAATAAACAATAAAAATGAACAGTAAACATTACACATACAGAAGTTTCAAAACAATAAAGACATTACAAATGTCATATTATATATATGCAGTGTTGTAACAATGTACAAATGGTTAAAGCACACAAGTTAAAATAAATAAACATAAATATGGGTTGTATTTACAGTGGTGTTTGTTCTTCACTGGTTGCCCTTTTCTTGTGGCAACAGGTCACAAATCTTGCTGCTGTGATGGCACACTGTGGAATTTCACCCAGTAGATATGGGAGTTTATCAAAATTGGATTTGTTTTCGAATTCTTTGTGGATCTGTGTAATCTGAGGGAAATATGTCTCTCTAATATGGTCATACATTGGGCAGGAGGTTAGGAAGTGCAGCTCAGTTTCCACCTCATTTTGTGGGCAGTGTGCACATAGCCTGTCTTCTCTTGAGAGCCATGTCTGCCTACGGCGGCCTTTCTCAATAGCAAGGCTATGCTCACTGAGTCTGTACATAGTCAAAGCTTTCCTTAAGTTTGGGTCAGTCACAGTGGTCAGGTATTCTGCCACTGTGTACTCTCTGTTTAGGGCCAAATAGCATTCTAGTTTGCTCTGTTTTTTTGTTAATTCTTTCCAATGTGTCAAGTAATTATCTTTTTGTTTTCTCATGATTTGGTTGGGTCTAATTGTGCTGTTGTCCTGGGGCTCTGTGGGGTGTGTTTGTGTTTGTGAACAGAGCCCTAGGACCAGCTTGCTTAGGGGACTCTTCTCCAGGTTCATCTCTCTGTAGGTGATGGCTTTGTTATGGAAGGTTTGGGAATCGCTTCCTTTTAGGTGGTTGTAGAATTTAACGGCTCTTTTCTGGATTTTGATAATTAGTGGGTATCGGCCTAATTCTGCTCTGCATGCATTATTTGGTGTTCTACGTTGTACACGGAGGATATTTTTGCAGAATTCTGCATGCAGAGTCTCAATTTGGTGTTTGTCCCATTTTGTGAAATCTTGGTTGGTGAGCGGACCCCAGACCTCACAACCATAAAGGGCAATGGGCTCTATGACTGATTCAAGTATTTTTAGCCAGATCCTAATTGGTATGTTGAAATTTATGTTCCTTTTGATGGCATAGAAGGCCCTTCTTGCCTTGTCTCTCAGATCGTTCACAGCTTTGTGGAAGTTACCTGTGGTGCTGATGTTTAGGCCGAGGTATGTATAGTTTTTTGTGTGCTCTAGGGCAACGGTGTCTAGATGGAATTTGTGGTCCTGGTGACTGGACCTTTTTTGGAACACCATTATTTTGGTCTTACTGAGATTTACTGTCAGGGCCCAGGTCTGACAGAATCTGTGCAGAAGATCTAGGTGCTGCTGTAGGCCCTCCTTGGTTGGTGACAGAAGCACCAGATCATCAGCAAACAGTAGACATTTGACTTCGGATTCTAGTAGGGTGAGACCGGGTGCTGCAGACTGTTCTAGTGCCCGCGCCAATTCGTTGATATATATGTTGAAGAGGGTGGGGCTTAAGCTGCATCCCTGTCTCACCCCACGACCCTGTGTGAAGAAATGTGTGTGTTTTTTGCCAATTTTAACCGCACACTTGTTGTTTGTGTACATGGATTTTATAATGTCGTATGTTTTACCCCCAACACCACTTTCCATCAATTTGTATAGCAGACCCTCATGCCAAATTGAGTCGAAGGCTTTTTTGAAATCAACAAAGCATGAGAAGACTTTGCCTTTGTTTTGGTTTGTTTGGTTGTCAATTAGGGTGTGTAGGGTGAATACATGGTCTGTTGTACGGTAATTTGGTAAAAAGCCAATTTGACATTTGCTCAGTACATTGTTTTCATTGAGGAAATGTACGAGTCTGCTGTTAATGATAATGCAGAGTATTTTCCCAAGGTTACTGTTGACGCATATTCCACGGTAGTTATTGGGGTCAAATTTGTCTCCACTTTTGTGGATTGGGGTGATCAGTCCTTGGTTCCAAATATTGGGGAAGATGCCAGAGCTAAGGACGATGTTAAAGAGTTTTAGTATAGCCAATTGGAATTTGTTGTCTGTATATTTGATCATTTCATTAAGGATACCATCAACACCACAGGCCTTTTTGGGTTTGAGGGTTTTTATTTTGTCCTGTAACTCATTCAAGGTAATTGGAGAATCCAATGGGTTCTGGTAGTCTTTAATAGTTGATTCTAGGATTTGTATTTGATCATGTATATGTTTTTGTTCTTTATTCTTTGTTATAGAGCCAAAAAGATTGGAGAAGTGGTTTACCCATACATCTCCATTTTGGATAGATAATTCTTCGTGTTGTTGTTTGTTTAGTGTTTTCCAATTTTCCCAGAATTGGTTAGAGTCTATGGAGTCTTCAATTACATTGAGCTGATTTCTGACGTGCTGTTCCTTCTTTTTCCGTAGTGTATTTCTGTATTGTTTTAGTGATTCGCCATAGTGAAGGCGTAGACTCAGGTTTTCCGGGTCTCTATGTTTTTGGTTGGACAGGTTCCTCAATTTATTTCTTAGATTTTTGCATTCTTTATCAAACCATTTGTCATTGTTGTTCATTTTCTTCGGTTTTCTATTTGAGATTTTTAGATTTGATAGGGAAGCTGAGAGGTCAAATATACTGTTAAGATTTTCTACTGCCAAGTTTACACCTTCACTATTGCAGTGGAACATTTTACCCAGGAAGTTGTCTAAAAGGGATTGAATTTGCTGTTGCCTAATTGTTTTTTGGTAGGTTTCCAAACTGCATTCCTTCCATCTATAGCATTTCTTAATGTTACTCAGTTCCTTTGGCTTTGATGCCTCATGATTGAGTATTGCTCTGTTCAAGTAGACTGTGATTTTGCTGTGGTCTGATAGGGGTGTCAGTGGGCTGACTGTGAACGCTCTGAGAGACTCTGGGTTGAGGTCAGTGATAAAGTAGTCTACAGTGCTACTGCCAAGAGATGAGCTATAGGTGAACCTACCATAGGAGTCCCCTCGAAGCCTACCATTGACTATGTACATACCCAGCGTGCGACAGAGCTGCAGGAGTTGTGACCCGTTTTTGTTGGTTATGTTGTCATAGTTGTGCCTAGGGGGGCATATGGGGGAGGGAATGCTGTCACCTGCAGGCAGGTGTTTGTCCCCCTGTGTGCTGAGGGTGTCAGGTTCTTGTCCAGTTCTGGCATTTAGGTCGCCACAGACTAATACATGTCCCTGGGCCTGGAAATGATTGATTTCCCCCTCCAGGATGGAGAAGCTGTCTTTATTAAAGTATGGGGATTCTAGTGGGGGGATATAGGTAGCACACAGGAGGACATTTTTCTCTGTTAAGATAATTTCCTTTTGAATTTCTAGCCAAATGTAAAATGTTCCTGTTTTGATTAATTTAATGGAGTGAGTTAGGTCTGCTCTATACCAAATTAGCATTCCCCCTGAGTCCCTTCCCTGTTTCACACCTGGTAGTTTGGTGGATGGGACTACCAGCTCTCTGTAACCTAGAGGGCAACCAGTGGGTCCGTCTCCGCTATACCATGTTTCTTGCAGGATGACAATGTCTGCATTACCGATTTCTTTGGTGAAGTCCGTGTTCCTACTCTTTAGGCCAAAGGCAGATGACCTCAGGCCTTGGATATTCCAGGATGATATAGTGAAGGCTTTTTGTTCCATAAAGTGTCCAATGTTGTTGGCCGTGTGGTTTTGCCTCAGGCCAGTAAGTGTGAGCAGAGCCTGCTGAGCATCTGGTACATGCCGTTGGCTTGGGCGAGTGTAAGAGTGGGGGTTGGGCCTGTTTGCCCGCTCACTACCTGGGCGTATGTGTGACTTCCATGTTGATGCTCTCTTTGCGGGGGTGGGGTGCATGGGGTGGGCAGGAGTGGCATAGGTCTGATCTGAGGGGGCCTAAATGGGGTGTGGGCATGGTTGATGTGGGGGGGTGTTGATTGGTTGGGGTGGGGGTGTGGACGTGTCTGGGGGTGCTGTGGTCTGGATGTAAGTCCTCTTGGCGTGGGTCCTCTATGTGTAGGTCCACGGGGGGGTCCTGCAGGTCTTGGAGGGTGTCTCGCTGGTCTGGGTGGGGTGTCTATTGATCTGTTGCTCCTGTGTGAAGTGTTGGGGCTGCGTTTGAGAGCGATGTCCTTTAGAGTCCGGACAAAGGTGGGCACTGCTGCCTTATAGAGGTGGACCTGGTCATAGAGGCTGTTCAAGTCCAGGGTGGAGTGGTGGGCCAGGAAAACATTTGGTTTTGAGGCACAGTCACGGGAAATGCTTGCGTTTACCCGCTGTATTGTAGCAGGGTGGAAGTCTTTTCGTGGTAGCAGGGTGGAGATAACCACTTGTGCATTGGGGAAAGTAGAAGAAGCTTTTTCAATCACTCCCTTCAGTGCTGTGGCCACCCTTTCCTGCTTTGCTCTCAGGTCGTTTGTGCCTGTGTGTATTATTATGTGGCTAGGTGAGCCTAGTTTGTCCTCAGACAGAAGGTCTAGGGCGCGCTGGGTGTTTGGACACCAGAGTTTAGACACACTGTGTTTGGGAAAAAGTTTTTTTTCTTCTATATATTTCCCATTTGAGTCCATAAGGAGAACAATCTGTGTCTTGTGTTTGTTCTCAGTGGGTGTGGGGGGGTTGTCAGGAGGGCTATCAGGGTGGCTGACAGGGGGGGTGCTCA
>NC_092096.1:71745529-71828029 GCF_045679555.1 Salvelinus alpinus | reverse complement strand
TTTGAGACCTGACTACAAATACAATATTATAATACCTTACTCTCTCTCTCTCGTCTTCTTTACACACACACACTGTTACACAAACACACACTGTTACACACACACACTGTTACACAAACACACACTGTTACACAAACACACACTGTTACACAGACACACACTGTTACACAAACACACACTGTTACACAGACACACACTGTTACACAAACACACACTGTTACACAAACACACACTGTTACACACACACACACTGTTACACACACACACACACTGTTACACAAACACACACTGTTACACAGACACACACTGTTACACAAACACACACTGTTACACAAACACACACTGTTACACACACACACACTGTTACACACACACACACACTGTTACACAAACACACACTGTTACACAAACACACACTGTTACACAAACACACACTGTTACACACACACACACTGTTACACAAACACACACTGTTACACAGACACACACTGTTACACAAACACACACTGTTACACAAACACACACTGTTACACACACACACACTGTTACACACACACACACACTGTTACACAAACACACACTGTTACACAGACACACACTGTTACACAAACACACACTGTTACACACACACACACTGTTACACACACACACACTGTTACACACACACACTGTTACACACACACACACTGTTACACACACACACACTGTTACACACACACACTGTTACACAGACACACACTGTCGTACAAACACACACTGTCGTACAAACACACACTGTTACACAAACACACTGTTACACAGACACACACTGTCGTACAAACACACACTGTCGTACAAACACACACTGTTACACAAACACACTGTTACACAGACACACACTGTTACACAAACACACACTGTCGTACAAACACACACTGTTACACAAACACACTGTTACACAAACACACACTGTCGTACAAACACACGCTGTTACACAGACACACACTGTTACACAGACACACACTGTCGTACAAACACACACTGTCGTACAAACACACACTGTTACACAAACACACTGTTACACAGACACACACTGTTACACAAACACACACTGTCGTACAAACACACGCTGTTACACAGACACACACTGTTACACAGACACACACTGTCGTACAAACACACACTGTCGTACAAACACACACTGTTACACAAACACACTGTTACACAGACACACACTGTTACACAAACACACACTGTCGTACAAACACACGCTGTTACACAGACACACACTGTTACACAGACACACACTGTCGTACAAACACACACTGTCGTACAAACACACACTGTTACACAAACACACTGTTACACAGACACACACTGTTACACAAACACACACTGTCGTACAAACACACACTGTTACACAAACACACTGTTACACAAACACACACACTGTTACACAAACACACACACTGTCGTACAAACACACACACACTGTTACACACACACACACACACACACACACACACACTGTTACACACACACACACTGTCACACAAACACACACACACACACACTGTCACACAAACACACACACACTGTCACACAAACACACACACACTGTTACACAAACACACACACTGTTACACAAACACACACACACTGTTACACAAACACACACACACACTGTCACACAAACACACACACTGTTACACAAACACACACACACACTGTCACACAAACACACACACTGTTACACAAACACACACACACACTGTTACACAAACACACACTGTTACACAAACACACACACACTGTTACACAAACACACTGTTACACAAACACACACACTGTCGTACAAACACACACACACTGTCGTACAAACACACACTGTTACACAAACACACACTGTTACAGAAACACACACTGTTACACAAACACACTGTTACACAAACACACACACTGTCGTACAAACACACACACACTGTTACACACACACACACACACACACACACACACACACACTGTTACACACACACACACTGTCACACAAACACACACACACACACACTGTCACACAAACACACACACACTGTCACACAAACACACACACACTGTTACACAAACACACACTGTTACACAAACACACACACACTGTTACACAAACACACACACACACTGTCACACAAACACACACACACACACTGTCACACACACACTGTCACACAAACACACACACTGTTACACACAAACACACACACACTGTTACACAAACACACACACTGTTACACAAACACACACACTGTTACAAACACACACAAACACACACACACTGTTACACAAACACACACACACTGTCACACAAACACACACACACTGTTACACAAACACACACTGTTACACAAACACACACACACTGTTACACAAACACACACACACACTGTCACACAAACACACACACTGTTACACAAACACACACACACACTGTCACACAAACACACACACTGTTACACACACACTGTCACACAAACACACACACTGTCACACAAACACACACACTGTTACACAAACACACACACACACTGTCACACAAACACACACACTGTCACACAAACACACACACACTGTTACACAAACACACACACTGTTACAAACACACACAAACACACACACACTGTCGTACAAACACAAACACACACGTAGTCAGATGAAGAGACAGCTGGAGTAGCGGTGTTCTCTGGGATGATCCATGTCTCCGTCAGGGTCAAAAGGTCAAGGGACTGAAGAGCAGCCTAGGCTGACTCGGTACCGGTACCCCCTGTATATACCCCCACACACTGACTCGGTACCGGTACCCCCTGTATATAGAGTCAGCGTTCTTCCAAACACTGCCAGAGACCAGGAATTCCACATGGGTTGAGAGAGAGAGAGAGAGAGAGAGAGAGTGTCAGTCTCAGTGTTTCAGAGATGACGACTTCTTACCTCTTCCTCTCTCTCTCTTCTTCCTTCCCCCTCTATCTCTCTCTTTCTTCCTGTCTCATCCCTCCATTCTTCTCTTGTTTATTCTGTCGCTCTGTCTCACTCCTCTGACGGGATGGATAGTAAACAGGTGGTGACACAACACACCTGCTTCTCCAATCTCTCTCTTTCTCTCGGACTATATTTCCCCCTTGTCCTCACCTGGTTTTCCAATAATACAGAATATCAGTGTTCACAGAAGTCAATGAAGAGATGAACTGAATAAATACACACTGCATTTCCTGTTTCTATTCTTTATTCAAATTCAACTTTATTTGTCACATGCGCCGAATACAACAGGTGTAGACCTTACAGTGAAATGTTTACTTACAAGCCCTTAACCAACAATGCAGTTCAAGAAAGACTTAAGATAATATATACCAGATAAACTGAGTGAAAAAGTGAAAAATAATCAAAAGTAACACAATAAGATCACAATAACGGGGCTATATACAGGGGGTACCGGTACCGAGTCAGTGTGTGGGGGTATATACAGGGGGTACCGGTACCGAGTCAGTGTGTGGGGGTATATACAGGGGGTACCGGTACCGAGTCAGTGTGTGGGGGTATATACAGGGGGTACCGGTACCGAGTCAGTGTGTGGGGGTATATACAGGGGGTACTGGTACAGAGTCAGTGTGTGGGGGTATATACAGGGGGTACCGGTACCGAGTCAGTGTGTGGGGGTATATACAGGGGGTACCGGTACCGAGTCAGTGTGTGGGGGTATATACAGGGGGTACCGGTACCGAGTCAGTGTGTGGGGGTATATACAGGGGGTACTGGTACAGAGTCAGTGTGTGGGGGTATATACAGGGGGTACCGGTACCGAGTCAGTGTGTGCAGGCTATATACAGGGGGTAGCGGTACCGAGTCAGTGTGTGGGGGTATATACAGGGGGTACCGGTACCGAGTCAGTGTGTGCAGGCTATATACTGGGGGTACCGGTACCGAGTCAGTGTGTGGGGGTATATACAGGGGGTACCGGTACAGAGTCCGTGTGTGGGGGTATGTACAGGGGGTACCGGTACAGAGTCCGTGTGTGGGGGTATATACAGGGGGTACCGGTACCGAGTCAGTGTGTGGGGGTATATACAGGGGGTACCGGTACAGAGTCAGTGTGTGGGGGTATATACAGGGGGTACCGGTACCGAGTCAGTGTGTGGGGGTATATACAGGGGGTACCGGTACCGAGTCAGTGTGTGGGGGTATATACAGGGGGTACTGGTACAGAGTCAGTGTGTGGGGGTATATACAGGGGGTACCGGTACCGAGTCAGTGTGTGCAGGCTATATACAGGGGGTACCGGTACCGAGTCAGTGTGTGGGGGTATATACAGGGGGTACCGGTACCGAGTCAGTGTGTGCAGGCTATATACTGGGGGTACCGGTACCGAGTCAGTGTGTGGGGGTATATACAGGGGGTACCGGTACAGAGTCCGTGTGTGGGGGTATGTACAGGGGGTACTGGTACAGAGTCCGTGTGTGGGGGTATATACAGGGGGTACCGGTACCGAGTCAGTGTGTGGGGGTATATACAGGGGGTACCGGTACAGAGTCAGTGTGTGGGGGTATATACAGGGGGTACCGGTACCGAGTCAGTGTGTGGGGGTATATACAGGGGGTACCGGTACCGAGTCAGTGTGTGGGGGTATATACAGGGGGTACTGGTACAGAGTCAGTGTGGGGGGGTATATACAGGGGGTACCGGTACCGAGTCAGTGTGTGCAGGCTATATACAGGGGGTACCGGTACCGAGTCAGTGTGTTGGGGTATATACAGGGGGTACCGGTACCGAGTCAGTGTGTGCAGGCTATATACTGGGGGTACCGGTACCGAGTCAGTGTGTGGGGGTATATACAGGGGGTACCGGTACAGAGTCCGTGTGTGGGGGTATGTACAGGGGGTACCGGTACAAAGTCCGTGTGTGGGGGTATATACAGGGGGTACCGGTACCGAGTCAGTGTGTGGGGGTATATACAGGGGGTACCGGTACAGAGTCAGTGTGTGGGGGTATATACAGGGGGTACCGGTACCGAGTCAGTGTGTGCAGGCTATATACAGGGGCTACCGGTACCGAGTCAGTGTGTGGGGGTATATACAGGGGGTACCGGTACTGAGTCAGTGTGTGCAGGCTATATACAGGGGGTACCGGTACCGAGTCAGTGTGTGGGGGTATATACAGGGGGTACCGGTACAGAGTCAGTGTGTGGGGGTATATACAGGGGGTACCGGTACCGAGTCAGTGTGTGGGGGTATGTACAGGGGGTACCGGTACCGAGTCAGTGTGTGGGGCTATATACAGGGGGTACCGGTACAAAGTCAGTGTGTGGGGGTATATACAGGGGGTACCGGTACCGAGTCAGTGTGTGGGGGTATATACAGGGGGTACCGGTACAGAGTCAGTGTGTGGGGGTATGTACAGGGGGTACCGGTACCGAGTCAGTGTGTGGGGTTATATACAGGGGGTACCGGTACCGAGTCAGTGTGTGGGGGTATATACAGGGGGTACCGGTACAGAGTCAGTGTGTGGGGGTATATACAGGGGGTACCGGTACCGAGTCAGTGTGTGGGGGTATATACAGGGGGTACCGGTACCGAGTCAGTGTGTGGGGGTATATACAGGGGGTACCGGTACAGAGTCAGTGTGTGGGGGTATATACAGGGGGTACCGGTACCGAGTCAGTGTGTGGGGTATATACAGGGGGTACCGGTACAGAGTCAGTGTGTGGGGGTATGTACAGGGGGTACCGGTACCGAGTCAGTGTGTGGGGTTATATACAGGGGGTACCGGTACCGAGTCAGTGTGTGGGGGTATATACAGGGGGTACCGGTACCGAGTCAGTGTGTGGGGTTATATACAGGGGGTACCGGTACAGAGTCAGTGTGTGGGGGTATGTACAGGGGGTACCGGTACCGAGTCAGTGTGTGGGGCTATATACAGGGGGTACCGGTACCGAGTCAGTGTGTGGGGGTATATACAGGGGGTACCGGTACAGAGTCAGTGTGTGGGGGTATGTACAGCGGGTACCGGTACCGAGTCAGTGTGTGGGGGTATATACAGGGGGTACCGGTACCGAGTCAGTGTGTGGGGGTATATACAAGGGGTACCGGTACAGAGTCAGTGTGTGGGGGTATATACAGGGGGTACCGGTACCGAGTCAGTGTGTGGGGGTATATACAGGGGGTACCGGTACAGAGTCAGTGTGTGGGGGTATGTACAGGGGGTACCGGTACCGAGTCAGTGTGTGGGGGTATATACAGGGGTACCGGTACAGAGTCAGTGTGTGGGGGTATGTACAGGGGGTACCGGTACCGAGTCAGTGTGTGGGGCTATATACAGGGGGTACCGGTACCGAGTCAGTGTGTGGGGGTATATACAGGGGGTACCGGTACAGAGTCCGTGTGTGGGGGTATGTACAGGGGGTACCGGTACAGAGTCCGTGTGTGGGGGTATGTACAGGGGGTACCGGTACCGAGTCAGTGTGTGGGGGTATATACAGGGGGTACCGGTACAGAGTCAGTGTGTGGGGGTATATACAGGGGGTACCGGTACCGAGTCAGTGTGTGGGGGTATATACAGGGGATACCGATACCGAGTCAGTGTGTGGGGGTATATGCAGGGGGTACCGGTACCGAGTCAGTGTGTGGGGGTATGTACAGGGGGTACCGGTACCGAGTCAGTGTGTGGGGGTATATACAGGGGGTACCGGTACAGAGTCAGTGTGTAGGGGTATATACAGGGGGTACCGGTACCGAGTCAGTGTGCAGGCTATATACAGGGGGTACCGGTACCGAGTCAGTGTGCGGGGCTATATACAGGGGGTACCGGTACCGAGTCAGTGTGTGGGGGTATATACAGGGGGTACCGGTACTGAGTCAGTGTGTGGGGGTATATACAGGGGGTACCGGTACCGAGTCAGTGTGTGGGGGTATATACAGGGGGTACCGGTACAGAGTCAGTGTGTGGGGGTATATACAGGGGGTACCGGTACCGAGTCAGTGTGTGCAGGCTATATACAGGGGGTACCGGTACCGAGTCAGTGTGTGGGGGTATATACAGGGGGTACCGATACCGAGTCAGTGTGTGCAGGCTATATACAGGGGGTACCGGTACCGAGTCAGTGTGTGGGGGTATATACAGGGGGTACCGGTACAGAGTCAGTGTGTGGGGGTATGTACAGGGGGTACCGGTACCGAGTCAGTGTGTGAGGTTATATACAGGGGGTACCGGTACCGAGTCAGTGTGTGGGGGTATATACAGGGGGTACCGGTACCGAGTCAGTGTGTGGGGTTATATACAGGGGGTACCGGTACAGAGTCAGTGTGTGGGGGTATGTACAGGGGGTACCGGTACCGAGTCAGTGTGTGGGGCTATATACAGGGGGTACCGGTACCGAGTCAGTGTGTGGGGGTATATACAGGGGGTACCGGTACAGAGTCAGTGTGTGGGGGTATATACAGGGGGTACCGGTACCGAGTCAGTGTGTGGGGGTATATACAGGGGGTACCGGTACCGAGTCAGTGTGTAGGGGTATATACAGGGGGTACCGGTACCGAGTCAGTGTGTGGGGGTATATACAGGGGGCACCGGTACCGAGTCAGTGTGTGGGGGTATATACAGGGGGTACCGGTACCGAGTCAGTGTGCGGGGGTACAGGTTAGAGGTCATTTGTAGGTGGGGGTGAAGTGACTATACATAGATAATAAACAGGAAGTAGCAACAGTGTTAAAACAAATGGAGGAGAGGGTCAATGTTAATATTCCGGTGGCCATTTAATTATATTATATTTTGTAACAGACGATTGTACAGAGATTCACAGAGATTTATTTGCATTTTGAGGGGGACTTCGGACAGATACTCCCTGAGGACCAAATGTCCATGTGACACACTTTGTTCTCTCTTTAAATGTACAACCAGCTATTTTTAACAGCTATTTTTAAGCTCTCGGTCTCTCTTCTGTCTCTTTTCAACGTCCCCAGTCAACAAGTGCAGCTCTCTCTTGCCAAGATAACATTTGGTTTTGAAAAAAAAAAAACGAATGGATTCTAATATGTTACAACTCATAAGAAAATAGTTTGTCTCACATACATTCTCATAAGATGACCCATTTCCCACCCATGAAGTGAGGAGAGAGATGAGGAAAGGAGAGAGATAGAGAGATGAGGAAATGAGAGAGAGAGGAGGAAAGGAAAGAGAGAGGAGAGAGAGAGAGATGAGGAAAGGAGAGAGAGATGAGGAAAGGAGAGAGAGAGGAGAGAGAGATGACGAGAGAGGAGATGAGGAAAGGAGAGAGAGAGGAGAGAGAGAGATGACGAAAGGAGAGAGCTAGAGGAGGAAAGGAGAGAGAGAGAGAAGAGAGAGAGATGAGGAAAGGAGAGAGAGAGATGAGGAAAGGAGAGAGAGATGAGGAAAGGAGAGAGAGATGAGGAAAGGAGAGAGAGAGGAGAGAGAGAGATGACGAAAGGAGAGAGCTAGAGGAGGAAAGGAGAGAGAGAGAGGAGAGAGAGAGATGAGGAAAGGAGAGAGAGAGATGAGGAAAGGAGAGAGAGATGAGGAAAGGAGAGAGAGATGAGGAAAGGAGAGAGAGGAGAGAGAGAGATGAGGAAAGGAGAGAGAGATGAGGAAAGGAGAGAGAGAGATGAGGAAAGGAGAGAGAGAGAGGAGAGAGAGAGATGAGGAAAGGAGAGAGATGAGGAAAGGAGAGAGAGAGATATGAGGAAAGGAGAGAGAGAGAGATATGAGGAAAGGAGAGAGAGAGAGAGATGAGGAAAGGAGAGAGAGAGATATGAGGAAAGGAGAGAGAGAGAGATATGAGGAAAGGAGAGAGAGAGAGAGATGAGGAAAGGAGAGAGAGAGATATGAGGAAAGGAGAGAGAGAGAGGAGAGAGAGACGAGGAAAGGAGAGAGAGAGCAAGGTATATAGAGAGAAAGACATAGTGAAAGAGTGAATCTGTCAGGAGAAAACCTAAACAGGATATTTGACCCCTCAGCTTCAAATTAAAAATGTCAAGCAGACAACCTGAGAAAATGAACAACAATGACAAATGGTTTGATGAAGAATGCAAAAACCTAAGAAAGAAATTGAGAAACCTGTCCAACCAAAAACATAGAGACCCGGAAAACCTGAGTCTACGCCTTCACTATGGTGAATCACTAAAACAATACAGAAATACACTACGGAAAAAGAAGGAACAGCACGTCAGAAATCAGCTCAATGTAATTGAAGAATCCATAGACTCTAACCACTTCTGGGAAAATTGGAAAACACTAAACAAACAACAACACGAAGAATTATCTATCCAAAATGGAGGTGTATGGGTAAACCACTTCTCCAATCTTTTTGGCTCTATAACAAAGTACAAAGAACAAACAGCAAAAACATGATCAAATACAAATCTTATAATCAACTATTAAAGACTACCAGAACCCACTGGATTCTCCAATTACCTTGAATGAGTTACAGGACAAAATAAAAACCCTCCAACCCAAAAAGGCCTGCGGTGTTGATGGTATCAATGAAATGATCAAATATACAGACAACAAATTCCAATTGGCTATACTAAAACTCTTTAACATCGTCCTTAGCTCTGGCATCTTCCCCAATATTTGGAACCAATGACTGATCACCCTGATCCACAGAAGTAGAAAAAATCTTTGGAAAATCCTACACATTATCATTAACAGCAGACTCGTACATTTCCTCAGCGAAAACAATGTACTGACCAAATGTCAAATTGGCTTTTTACCAAATTACCGTACAACAGACCACGTATTCACCCTGCATACACTAATTGGCAAACAAACCAACCAAAACAAAGGCAAAGTCTGTTCATGCTTTGTTGATTTCAAACAAGCCTTCGACTCAATTTGTCATGAGGGTCTGCTATACAAATGGATGGAAAGTGGTGTTGGGGGTAAAACATACAACATTATAAATTACATTTTAAAATCCATGTCCACAAACAACAAGTGTGGGGTTCAAATTGGAAAAACACACACATTTCTTCCCACAGGGCCGTGGGGTGAGACAGGGATGCAGCTTAAGCCCCACCTTCTTCAACATATATATCAACGAATTGGCGCGGGCACTAGAACAGTCTGCAGCACCCGGCCTCACCGTACTAGAATCTGAGGTCAAATGTCTACTGTTTGCTGATGATCTGGTGCTTCTGTCCCCAACCAAGGAGGGCCTACAGCAGCACCTAGATCTTCTGCACAGATTCTGTCAGACCTGGGCCCTGACAGTAAACCTCAGTAAGACAAAAATAATGGTGTTCCATAAAAGGTCCAGCTGCCAGGACCAAGAATACAAATTCCATCTAGACACCGTTGCCCTAGAGCACACAAAAAACTTCCACAAAACTTCCACAAAGCTGTGAACGATCTGAGAGACCAGGCAAGAAGGGCCTTCTATGCCATCAAAAGGAACATAAAATTCGACTGGCTAAAAATACATGAATCAGTCATAGAGCCCATTGTCCTTTATGGTTGTGAGGTCTGGGGTCCGCTCACCAACCAAGAATTCACAAAATGGGACAAACACCGAAATGAGACCCTAGCAAACTAGAATGATATTTGGCCCTAAACAGAGAGTACACAGGGAGAGAACATTTTGACAGAGAGACGGACAGGAGAGGGAGAGGACAGGAGGATGACAGAGAGAAGGACAGGAGGATGACAGAGAGAAGGACAGGAGAGGGAGAGAAGAAGTAAGAAGGAGAGGGTTAGACACACATCACCTTTTATACTTCTCACTTCCTGTTATCTCAGTGGTGCTAGCAAGCCCAGGTGGCCACAGGGAAAGTTGGCCTCCACCCAAGAGCAGTTTTAGGAGAGAGGGATAGAGGGAGGAGATAAAATGAGGGAGGAGAGAGAGGTGTGATTCTTTAATAGAATAACAATTGAGAGAGAGAAAATAGAGTGAGAGAAAATAGAGTGAGAGAGAATAGAGTGAGAATAGAGAGAGAGAGAATTGAGTGAGAGAGAATAGAGAGAGAATAGAGAGAGAGTATAGAGAGAGAGAATAGAGAGAGAATAGAGAGAGAATAGAGAGAGAATAGAGAGAGAATAGAGAGAGAATAGAGAGAGAGAATAGAGAGAGAGAATAGAGAGAGAATAGAGAGAGAGAGAATAGAGAGAGAATAGAGAGAGAATAGAGAGAGAATAGAGAGAGAGAATAGAGAGAGAATAGAGAGTGAGAATAGAGAGAGAGAGAGAGAATAGAGATAGAGAATAGAGAAATAGAGAGAGAGAATAGAGAGAGAGAATAGAGATAGAATAGAGAGAGAGAATAGAGAGAGAATAGAGAATAGAGAGAGAGAAGAGAGAGAGAATAGAGAGAGAATAGAGAGAGAATAGAGAGAGAGAAGAGAGAGAGAGAATAGAGTGGTAGAGAATAGAGAGAGAATAGAGAGAGAGAATAGAGAGAGAGAATAGAGAATAGAGAGAGAGAAGAGATAGAGAATAGAGATAGAATAGAGAGAGAGAATAGAGAATAGAGAGAGAGAATAGAGAGAGAGAAGAGAGAATAGAGAGAGAGAATAGAGAGAGATAAAAATAGAAAGAGAAGCGGAGGGAAAAGAGGAGGAGTTAATCATGAAAATTGGAATTGTAAAAAGATCAATATCGTTAAAGATTAGAGCCTCATCCAATCCTCCATCCTCTCTGTCCACAGAAGGAAAATGAACCAGCGGCTTTACTAAGATGTGTGTCACAATGATAGTAGGCTCCTGCCAACTTGCCTCTGTGTTGAATAATGTATTGTTTCAGTCTGTTGTCCATGTGTGTGTGTGTGTGTGTGTGTGTGTGTGTGTGTGTGTGTGTGTGTGTGTGTGTGTGTGTGTGTGTGTGTGTGTGTGTGTGTGTGTGTGTGTGTGTGTGTGTGTGTGTGTGTGTGTGTGTGTGTGTGTGTGTGTGTGTGTGTGTGTGTGTGTTTGTACTGTCCTTGTAGGTAACAGAAGTCCTCACATCACAAGGAGAGTCAACAAGGACAATTCTGGCAACTGGATTCATTTTGCTGGTCCCCACAACAGAAAAATATATTTTAGGCTTAGGAGTTAGGTTTAGGGTTACAATTAGGGTTATGGGTTAGGTTTAATGTTTTGGGGTTAAGGTTAGGTTAAAGGTTAGGTTTAGGGTTATGGGTTAGGTTTAATGTTTTGGGGTTAAGGTTAGGTTAAAGGTTAGGTTTAGGGTTATGGGTTAGGTTTAATGTTTTGGGGTTAAGGTTAGGTTAAAGGTTAGGGTAAATGTTAGGTTTAGGGTTAGGGTTAGGTTTAATGTTTTGGGGTTAAGGTTAAGGTTAAGTTAAGGGTTAGGTTTAGAGTTAGGGGTTAGAGAAAATAGGATTTTTTAATGTTTGGTCCTCACAAGAATAGTAAAACAAACGTGTGTGTGTGTGTTTCTCCATCTTCGATCTCAGTGTGTGTGTGTGTGTGTGTGTGTGTGTGTGTGTGTGATGCTGCTTGTTTAGGGAAATCATTCATAGAGCTGTGTGTGTTGAGGTGAGAGTGTCCGCAGTCCAATATCACAACGTAAATACTAGATATGGCATACACACACACACACACACACACACACACACACACACACACACACACACACACACACACACACACACACACACACACACACACACACACACACACACACACACACACACACACACACACACACACACACACACACACACACACACACACACACACACACACACACACACACACACACACACACAGGGAGACCGAAGACGAAGAAACACACACACCTTATCATACTAGAAATGAGAAACAAAACAAAATGTGAACGAGGGATATACTACCGCTCTGAGGAGGAGAGGGAAGAGGAGAGAGAAAGAGGAGAGGAAAGAGGAGGGGAAAGAGGAGAAGAAAGAGGGAAAGAGGAGAGGAAAGAGGAGAGGAAAGAAGAGAGGAAAGAGGAGAGGGAAAGAGGAGAGAGAAAGAGGAGAGAGAAAGAGGAGAGAAAAGAGGAGAGAGAAAGAGGAGAGGAAAGAGGGAAAGAGGAGAGGAAAGAGGAGAGGAAAGAAGAGAGGAAAGAGTAGAGGGAAAGAGGAGAGGAAAGAGGAGAGGAAAGAAGAGAGGAAAGAGGAGAGGAAAGAGGAGAGGAAAGAGGAGAGAGAAAGAGGAGAGAGAAAGAGGAGAGAGAAAGAAGAGAAGAAAGAGGAGAGGAAAGAAGAGAGGAAAGAGGGAAAGAGGAGAGGAAAGAGGAGAGGAAAGAAGAGAGGAAAGAGTAGAGGGAAAGAGGAGAGGAAAGAGGAGAGGAAAGAAGAGAGGAAAGAGGAGAGGAAAGAGGAGAGGAAAGAGGAGAGAGAAAGAGGAGAGAGAAAGAGGAGAGAGAAAGAAGAGAAGAAAGAGGAGAGGAAAGAAGAGAGGAAAGAGGAGAGGGAAAGAAGAGAGGAAAGAGGAGAGGAAAGAGGAGAGAAAAGAGGAGAGAGAAAGAGGAGAGGAAAGAGGGAAAGAGGAGAGGAAAGAGGAGAGGAAAGAAGAGAGGAAAGAGGAGAGGGAAAGAGGAGAGGAAAGAGGAGAGGAAAGAAGAGAGGAAAGAGGAGAGGGAAAGAGGAGAGGAAAGAGGAGAGGAAAGAGGAGAGAGAAAGAAGAGAGGAAGGGGAGAGGAAAGAGGAGAGGGAAAGAGGAGAGGAAAAGAGGAGAGGAAAGAGAGGAAAGAGGAGAGGAAAGAGGAGAGGAAAGAAGCGAGGAAAGTGGAGAGGGAAAGAGGAGAGGGAAAGAGGAGAGGAAAGAAGAGAGGGGAGAGGAAAGGGGAGAGGAAAGAGGAGAGGAAAGAGGAGAGGAAAGAAGAGAGGAGAGGGGAGAGGAGAGGGGAGAGGAAAGAAAAGAGGAAAGAAGAGAGTAGAGGGGAGAGGAAAGAAGAGAGGAAAGAAGAGAGGAAAGAAGAGAGGAAAGAGGAGAGGAAAGAAGAGAGGAAAAAGGAGAGGAAAGAGGAGAGGAAAGAAGAGAGGAAAGAGGAGAGGAAAGAGGAGAGGAAAGAGGAAAGAGGAGAGGAAAGAAGAGAGGAAAGAAGAGAGGAAAGAGGAGAGGAAAGAGGAGAGAGAAAGAAGAGAGGAAAGAGGAGAGGAAAGAGGAGAGAGAAAGAGGAGAGGATAGAGAAGAGGAAAGAGCAGAGGAAAGAGCAGAGGAAAGAAGAGAGGAAAGAAGAGAGGAAAGAGGAGAGGAAAGAGGAGAGGAAAGAGGACAGAGAAAGAAGAGAGGAAAGAAGAGAGGAAAGAAGAGAGGAAAGAGGAGAGAGAAAGAGGAGAGGAAAGAGGAGAGGAAAGAGGAGAGGAAAGAAGAGAGGAAAGAGGAGAGAGAAAGAGGAGAGGAAAGAGGAGAGGAAAGAGGAGAGGAAAGAAGAGAGGAAAGAGGAGAGGAAAGAGGAGAGGAAAGAGGAGAGGGAAGAGGAGAGGCAAGAGGAGAGGTAAGAGGAGAGGAAAGAGGAGAGAGAAAGAGGAGATGAAAGAAGAGAGGAAAGAAGAGAGGAAAGAGGAGAGGAAAGAAGAGAGGAAAGAGGAGAGGAAAGAGGAGAGGAAAGAAGAGAGGAAAGAAGAGAGGAAAGAGGAGAGGAAAGAAGAGAGGAAAGAGGAGAGGAAAGAGGAGAGGAAAGAAGAGAGGAAAGAAGAGAGGAAAGAGGAGAGGAAAAAGGAGAGGAAAAAGGAGAGGAAAAAGGAGAGGAAAGAGGAGAGGAAAGAAGAGAGGAAAGAAGAGAGGAAAGAGGGGAGGAAAGAAGAGAGGAAAGAAGAGAGGAAAGAAGAGAAGAAAGAGGAGAGAGAAAGAGGAGAGAAAGAGGAGAGGAAAGAAGAGAGGAAAGAGGAGAGGAAAGAGGAGAGGAAAGAGGAGAGGAAAGAGGAGAGGTAAGAGGAAAGAGGAGAGGAAAGAAGAGAGGAAAGAAGAGAGGAGAGAGAAAGAGGAGAGGAAAGAGGAGAGGAAAGAGGAGAGGAAAGAAGAGAGGAAAGAGGAGAGAGAAAGAGGAGAGGAAAGAGGAGAGGAAAGAGGAGAGGAAAGAAGAGAGGAAAGAGGAGAGGAAAGAGGAGAGGCAAGAGAAGAGGCAAGAGGAGAGGAAAGAGGAGAGAGAAAGAGGAGATGAAAGAAGAGAGGAAAGAAGAGAGGAAAGAAGAGAGGAAAGAGGAGAGGAAAGAAGAGAGGAAAGAGGAGAGGAAAGAGGAGAGGAAAGAAGAGAGGAAAGAAGAGAGGAAAGAGGAGAGGAAAGAAGAGAGGAAAGAGGAGAGGAAAGAGGAGAGGAAAGAAGAGAGGAAAGAAGAGAGGAAAGAGGAGAGGAAAAAGGAGAGGAAAAGGGAGAGGAAAAAAGGAGAGGAAAGAGGAGAGGAAAGAAGAGAGGAAAGAAGAGAGGAAAGAGGGGAGGAAAGAAGAGAGGAAAGAAGAGAGGAAAGAAGAGAAGAAAGAGGAGAGAGAAAGAGGAGAGAAAGAGGAGAGGAAAGAAGAGAGGAAAGAGGAGAGGAAAGAGGAGAGGAAAGAGGAGAGGAAAGAGGAGAGGTAAGAGGAAAGAGGAGAGGAAAGAAGAGAGGAAAGAAGAGAGGAGAGAGAAAGAGGAGAGGAAAGAGGAGAGGAAAGAGGAGAGGAAAGAAGAGAGGAAAGAGGAGAGAGAAAGAGGAGAGGAAAGAGGAGAGGAAAGAGGAGAGGAAAGAGGAGAGGAAAGAAGAGAGGAAAGAGGAGAGGAAAGAGGAGAGGCAAGAGAAGAGGCAAGAGGAGAGGTAAGAGGAGAGGAAAGAAGAGAGAGAAAGAGGAGATGAAAGAAGAGAGGAAAGAAGAGAGGAAAGAGGAGAGGAAAGAAGAGAGGAAAGAAGATAGGAAGGGGAGAGGAAAGAAGAGAGGAAAGAGGAGAGGAAAGAGGAAAGGAAAGAAGAGAGGAAAGAGGAGAGGAAAGAGGAGAGGAAAGAAGAGAGGAAAGAGGAGAGGAAAGAGGAGAGGAAAGAAGAGAGGAAAGAGGAGAGGAAAGAGGAGAGGAAAGAGGAGAGGAAAGAAGAGAGGAAAGAAGAGAGGAGAGAAGAGAGGAAAGAGGAGAGGAAAGAAGAGAGGAAAGAGGAGAGAGAAAGAGGAGAGAAAGAGGAGAGGAAAGAAGAGAGGAAAGAGGAGAGGCAAAAGGAGAGGAAAAGGACAGGAAAAAGGAGAGGAAAGAGGAGAGGAAAGAAGAGAGGAAAGAAGAGAGGAAAGAGGGGAGGAAAGAAGAGAGGAAAGAAGAGAGGAAAGAAGAGAGGAAAGAGGAGAGAGAAAGAGGAGAGAAAGAGGAGAGGAAAGAAGAGAGGAAAGAGGAGAGGAAAGAGGAGAGGAAAGAGGAGAGGAAAGAGGAGAGGTAAGAGGAGAGGAAAGAGGAGAGGAAAGAGGAGAGGAAAGAGGAGAGGAAAGAAGAGAGGAAGGGGAGAGGAAAGAAGAGAGGAAAGAAGAGAGGAAAGAAGAGAGGAAAGAGGAGAGGAAAGAAGAGAGGAAAGAGGAGGAGACACTGCAGTATACTAACATAGAAGCCTCCTCATATTGAGACACAATTGAGACATATTGAGACACAACACTATTTTACACAATTATTTATAAAGTCAACTAACATTATGAATTAGGAGAAGAATTAGGTAGTAAAACATAGAAAATGGTCAACAGTCAGTGTTCAGCCTATAAACCTCATAATCCACATGTCCATTAAGGGGAGTAGATATTCACCTTGTCTCCACATGTCCATTAAGGGTAGTAGATATTCACCTTGTCTCCACATGTCCATTAAGGGTAGTAGATATTCACCTTGTCTCCACATGTCCATTAAGGGTAGTAGATATTCACCTTGTCTCCACATGTCCATTAAGGGTAGTAGATATTCACCTTGTCTCCACATGTCCATTAAGGGTAGTAGATATTCAACTTGTCTCCACATGTCCATTAAGGGTAGTAGATATTCAACTTGTCTCCACATGTCCATTAAGGGTAGTAGATATTCACCTTGTCTCCACATGTCCATTAAGGGGAGTAGATATTCACCTTGTCTCCACATGTCCATTAAGGGTAGTAGATATTCACCTTGTCTCCACATGTCCATTAAGGGGAGTAGATATTCACCTTGTCTCCACATGTCCATTAAGGGGAGTAGATATTCACCTTGTCTCCACATGTCCATTAAGGGGAGTAGATATTCACCTTGTCTCCACATGTCCATTAAGGGGAGTAGATATTCACCTTGTCTCCACATGTCCATTAAGGGTAGTAGATATTCACCTTGTCTCCACATGTCCATTAAGGGGAGTAGATATTCACCTTGTCTCCACATGTCCATTAAGGGGAGTAGATATTCACCTTGTCTCCACATGTCCATTAAGGGGAGTAGATATTCACCTTGTCTCCACATGTCCATTAAGGGGAGTAGATATTCACCTTGTCTCCACATGTCCATTAAGGGGAGTAGATATTCAACTTGTCTCCACATGTCCATTAAGGGTAGTAGATATTCACCTTGTCTCCACATGTCCATTAAGGGGAGTAGATATTCACCTTGTCTCCACATGTCCATTAAGGGTAGTAGATATTCACCTTGTCTCCACATGTCCATTAAGGGTAGTAGATATTCACCTTGTCTCCACATGTCCATTAAGGGTAGTAGATATTCACCTTGTCTCCACATGTCCATTAAGGGTAGTAGATATTCACCTTGTCTCCACATGTCCATTAAGGGTAGTAGATATTCACCTTGTCTCCACATGTCCATTAAGGGTAGTAGATATTCACCTTGTCTCCACATGTCCATTAAGGGTAGTAGATATTCACCTTGTCTCCACATGTCCATTAAGGGTAGTAGATATTCACCTTGTCTCCACATGTCCATTAAGGGGAGTAGATATTCACCTTGTCTCCACATGTCCATTAAGGGGAGTAGATATTCACCTTGTCTCCACATGTCCATTAAGGGGAGTAGATATTCACCTTGTCTCCACATGTCCATTAAGGGGAGTAGATATTCACCTTGTCTCCACATGTCCATTAAGGGTAGTAGATATTCACCTTGTCTCCACATGTCCATTAAGGGGAGTAGATATTCACCTTGTCTCCACATGTCCATTAAGGGTAGTAGATATTCACCTTGTCTCCACATGTCCATTAAGGGTAGTAGATATTCACCTTGTCTCCACATGTCCATTAAGGGTAGTAGATATTCACCTTGTCTCCACATGTCCATTAAGGGTAGTAGATATTCACCTTGTCTCCACATGTCCATTAAGGGTAGTAGATATTCACCTTGTCTCCACATGTCCATTAAGGGTAGTAGTTATTCACCTTGTCTCCACATGTCCATTAAGGGGGGTAGATATTCACCTTGTCTCCACATGTCCATTAAGGGGAGTAGATATTCACCTTGTCTCCACATGTCCATTAAGGGTAGTAGTTATTCACCTTGTCTCCACATGTCCATTAAGGGTAGTAGATATTCACCTTGTCTCCACATGTCCATTAAGGGTAGTAGATATTCACCTTGTCTCCACATGTCCATTAAGGGTAGTAGATATTCACCTTGTCTCCACATGTCCATTAAGGGGAGTAGATATTCACCTTGTCTCCACATGTCCATTAAGGGTAGTAGATATTCACCTTGTCTCCACATGTCCATTAAGGGTAGTAGATATTCACCTTGTCTCCACATGTCCATTAAGGGTAGTAGTTATTCACCTTGTCTCCACATGTCCATTAAGGGGGGTAGATATTCACCTTGTCTCCACATGTCCATTAAGGGGAGTAGATATTCACCTTGTCTCCACATGTCCATTAAGGGTAGTAGTTATTCACCTTGTCTCCACATGTCCATTAAGGGTAGTAGATATTCACCTTGTCTCCACATGTCCATTAAGGGTAGTAGATATTCACCTTGTCTCCACATGTCCATTAAGGGTAGTAGATATTCACCTTGTCTCCACATGTCCATTAAGGGTAGTAGATATTCACCTTGTCTCCACATGTCCATTAAGGGGAGTAGATATTCACCTTGTCTCCACATGTCCATTAAGGGTAGTAGATATTCACCTTGTCTCCACATGTCCATTAAGGGTAGTAGTTATTCACCTTGTCTCCACATGTCCATTAAGGGGGGTAGATATTCACCTTGTCTCCACATGTCCATTAAGGGGAGTAGATATTCACCTTGTCTCCACATGTCCATTAAGGGTAGTAGATATTCACCTTGTCTCCACATGTCCATTAAGGGTAGTAGTTATTCACCTTGTCTCCACATGTCCATTAAGGGGAGTAGATATTCACCTTGTCTACACATGTCCATTAAGGGTAGTAGATATTCACCTTGTCTCCACATGTCCATTAAGGGGAGTAGATATTCACCTTGTCTCCACATGGCCATTAAGGGGAGTAGATATTCACCTTGTCTCCACATGTCCATTAAGGGGAGTAGATATTCACCTTGTCTCCACATGTCCATTAAGGGTAGTAGATATTCACCTTGTCTCCACATGTCCATTAAGGGTAGTAGATATTCACCTTGTCTCCACATGTCCATTAAGGGTAGTAGATATTCACCTTGTCTCCACATGTCCATTAAGGGGAGTAGATATTCACCTTGTCTCCACATGTCCATTAAGGGTAGTAGATATTCACCTTGTCTCCACATGTCCATTAAGGGTAGTAGATATTCACCTTGTCTCCACATGTCCATTAAGGGGAGTAGATATTCACCTTGTCTCCACATGTCCATTAAGGGGAGTAGATATTCACCTTGTCTCCACATGTCCATTAAGGGTAGTAGATATTCACCTTGTCTCCACATGTCCATTAAGGGTAGTAGTTATTCACCTTGTCTCCACATGTCCATTAAGGGGGGTAGATATTCACCTTGTCTCCACATGTCCATTAAGGGGAGTAGATATTCACCTTGTCTCCACATGTCCATTAAGGGTAGTAGATATTCACCTTGTCTCCACATGTCCATTAAGGGTAGTAGATATTCACCTTGTCTCCACATGTCCATTAAGGGTAGTATATATTCACCTTGTCTCCACATGTCCATTAAGGGGAGTAGATATTCACCTTGTCTCCACATGTCCATTAAGGGTAGTAGATATTCACCTTGTCTCCACATGTCCATTAAGGGTAGTAGATATTCACCTTGTCTCCACATGTCCATTAAGGGTAGTAGATATTCACCTTGTCTCCACATGTCCATTAAGGGGAGTAGATATTCACCTTGTCTCCACATGGCCATTAAGGGTAGTAGATATTCACCTTGTCTCCACATGTCCATTAAGGGTAGTAGATATTCACCTTGTCTCCACATGTCCATTAAGGGTAGTAGATATTCACCTTGTCTCCACATGTCCATTAAGGGGAGTAGATATTCACCTTGTCTCCACATGTCCATTAAGGGGAGTAGATATTCACCTTGTCTCCACATGTCCATTAAGGGTAGTAGTTATTCACCTTGTCTCCACATGTCCATTAAGGGGGGTAGATATTCACCTTGTCTCCACATGTCCATTAAGGGGAGTAGATATTCACCTTGTCTCCACATGTCCATTAAGGGGAGTAGATATTCACCTTGTCTCCACATGTCCATTAAGGGTAGTAGATATTCACCTTGTCTCCACATGTCCATTAAGGGTAGTAGATATTCACCTTGTCTCCACATGTCCATTAAGGGGAGTAGATATTCACCTTGTCTCCACATGTCCATTAAGGGTAGTAGATATTCACCTTGTCTCCACATGTCCATTAAGGGTAGTAGTTATTCACCTTGTCTCCACATGTCCATTAAGGGGGGTAGATATTCACCTTGTCTCCACATGTCCATTAAGGGGAGTAGATATTCACCTTGTCTCCACATGTCCATTAAGGGGAGTAGATATTCACCTTGTCTCCACATGTCCATTAAGGGTAGTAGTTATTCACCTTGTCTCCACATGTCCATTAAGGGGGGTAGATATTCACCTTGTCTCCACATGTCCATTAAGGGGAGTAGATATTCACCTTGTCTCCACATGTCCATTAAGGGTAGTAGTTATTCACCTTGTCTCCACATGTCCATTAAGGGGAGTAGATATTCACCTTGTCTCCACATGTCCATTAAGGGTAGTAGATATTCACCTTGTCTCCACATGTCCATTAAGGGTAGTAGTTATTCACCTTGTCTCCACATGTCCATTAAGGGGGGTAGATATTCACCTTGTCTCCACATGTCCATTAAGGGTAGTAGATATTCACCTTGTCTCCACATGTCCATTAAGGGGAGTAGATATTCACCTTGTCTCCACATGTCCATTAAGGGGAGTAGATATTCACCTTGTCTCCACATGTCCATTAAGGGTAGTAGATATTCACCTTGTCTCCACATGTCCATTAAGGGGAGTAGATATTCACCTTGTCTCCACATGTCCATTAAGGGGAGTAGATATTCACCTTGTCTCCACATGGCCATTAAGGGGAGTAGATATTCACCTTGTCTCCACATGTCCATTAAGGGGAGTAGATATTCACCTTGTCTCCACATGTCCATTAAGGGGAGTAGATATTCACCTTGTCTCCACATGTCCATTAAGGGTAGTAGATATTCACCTTGTCTCCACATGTCCATTAAGGGTAGTAGATATTCACCTTGTCTCCACATGTCCATTAAGGGGAGTAGATATTCACCTTGTCTCCACATGTCCATTAAGGGTAGTAGATATTCACCTTGTCTCCACATGTCCATTAAGGGGAGTAGATATTCACCTTGTCTCCACATGTCCATTAAGGGGAGTAGATATTCACCTTGTCTCCACATGTCCATTAAGGGGAGTAGATATTCACCTTGTCTCCACATGTCCATTAAGGGGAGTAGATATTCACCTTGTCTCCACATGGCCATTAAGGGTAGTAGATATTCACCTTGTCTCCACATGTCCATTAAGGGTAGTAGATATTCAACTTGTCTCCACATGTCCATTAAGGGTAGTAGATATTCACCTTGTCTCCACATGTCCATTAAGGGGAGTAGATATTCACCTTGTCTCCACATGTCCATTAAGGGGAGTAGATATTCACCTTGTCTCCACATGTCCATTAAGGGGAGTAGATATTCACCTTGTCTCCACATGTCCATTAAGGGGGGTAGTTATTCACCTTGTCTCCACATGTCCATTAAGGGGAGTAGATATTCACCTTGTCTCCACATGTCCATTAAGGGGAGTAGATATTCAACTTGTCTCCACATGTCCATTAAGGGGAGTAGATATTCACCTTGTCTCCACATGTCCATTAAGGGGAGTAGATATTCACCTTGTCTCCACATGTCCATTAAGGGGAGTAGATATTCACCTTGTCTCCACATGTCCATTAAGGGTAGTAGATATTCAACTTGTCTCCACATGTCCATTAAGGGTAGTAGATATTCAACTTGTCTCCACATGTCCATTAAGGGTAGTAGATATTCACCTTGTCTCCACATGTCCATTAAGGGGAGTAGATATTCACCTTGTCTCCACATGTCCATTAAGGGTAGTAGATATTCACCTTGTCTCCACATGTCCATTAAGGGGAGTAGATATTCACCTTGTCTCCACATGTCCATTAAGGGGAGTAGATATTCACCTTGTCTCCACATGTCCATTAAGGGGAGTAGATATTCACCTTGTCTCCACATGTCCATTAAGGGGAGTAGATATTCACCTTGTCTCCACATGTCCATTAAGGGGAGTAGATATTCACCTTGTCTCCACATGTCCATTAAGGGGAGTAGATATTCACCTTGTCTCCACATGTCCATTAAGGGGAGTAGATATTCACCTTGTCTCCACATGTCCATTAAGGGGAGTAGATATTCACCTTGTCTCCACATGTCCATTAAGGGGAGTAGATATTCACCTTGTCTCCACATGTCCATTAAGGGGAGTAGATATTCACCTTGTCTCCACATGTCCATGAAGGGTAGTAGTTATTCACCTTGTCTCCACATGTCCATGAAGGGTAGTAGATATTCACCTTGTCTCCACATGTCCATTAAGGGTAGTAGTTATTCACCTTGTCTCCACATGTCCATGAAGGGGAGTAGATATTCACCTTGTCTCCACATGTCCATTAAGGGGAGTAGATATTCACCTTGTCTCCACATGTCCATTAAGGGGAGTAGATATTCACCTTGTCTCCACATGTCCATGAAGGGTAGTAGTTATTCACCTTGTCTCCACATGTCCATGAAGGGGAGTAGATATTCACCTTGTCTCCACATGTCCATTAAGGGTAGTAGATATTCACCTTGTCTCCACATGTCCATTAAGGGGAGTAGATATTCACCTTGTCTCCACATGTCCATTAAGGGTAGTAGTTATTCACCTTGTCTCCACATGTCCATTAAGGGTAGTAGATATTCACCTTGTCTCCACATGTCCATTAAGGGGAGTAGATATTCACCTTGTCTCCACATGTCCATTAAGGGTAGTAGATATTCACCTTGTCTCCACATGTCCATGAAGGGTAGTAGTTATTCACCTTGTCTCCACATGTCCATGAAGGGTAGTAGATATTCACCTTGTCTCCACATGTCCATTAAGGGTAGTAGTTATTCACCTTGTCTCCACATGTCCATGAAGGGGAGTAGATATTCACCTTGTCTCCACATGTCCATTAAGGGTAGTAGATATTCACCTTGTCTCCACATGTCCATTAAGGGTAGTAGATATTCACCTTGTCTCCACATGTCCATGAAGGGTAGTAGATATTCACCTTGTCTCCACATGTCCATTAAGGGGAGTAGATATTCACCTTGTCTCCACATGTCCATTAAGGGGAGTAGATATTCACCTTGTCTCCACATGTCCATTAAGGGTAGTATATATTCACCTTGTCTCCACATGTCCATTAAGGGGAGTAGATATTCACCTTGTCTCCACATGTCCATGAAGGGGAGTAGATATTCACCTTGTCTCCACATGTCCATTAAGGGGAGTAGATATTCACCTTGTCTCCACATGTCCATTAAGGGGAGTAGATATTCACCTTGTCTCCACATGTCCATTAAGGGGAGTAGATATTCACCTTGTCTCCACATGTCCATTAAGGGGAGTAGATATTCACCTTGTCTCCACATGTCCATTAAGGGGAGTAGATATTCACCTTGTCTCCACATGTCCATTAAGGGGAGTAGATATTCACCTTGTCTCCACATGTCCATGAAGGGTAGTAGATATTCACCTTGTCTCCACATGTCCATTAAGGGTAGTAGTTATTCACCTTGTCTCCACATGTCCATGAAGGGGAGTAGATATTCACCTTGTCTCCACATGTCCATTAAGGGGGGTAGATATTCACCTTGTCTCCACATGTCCATTAAGGGGAGTAGATATTCACCTTGTCTCCACATGTCCATTAAGGGGAGTAGATATTCACCTTGTCTCCACATGTCCATGAAGGGTAGTAGTTATTCACCTTGTCTCCACATGTCCATGAAGGGGAGTAGATATTCACCTTGTCTCCACATGTCCATTAAGGGGAGTAGATATTCACCTTGTCTCCACATGTCCATTAAGGGGAGTAGATATTCACCTTGTCTCCACATGTCCATTAAGGGGAGTAGATATTCACCTTGTCTCCACATGTCCATTAAGGGGAGTAGATATTCACCTTGTCTCCACATGTCCATTAAGGGGAGTAGATATTCACCTTGTCTCCACATGTCCATTAAGGGGAGTAGATATTCACCTTGTCTCCACATGTCCATTAAGGGGAGTAGATATTCACCTTGTCTCCACATGTCCATTAAGGGGAGTAGATATTCACCTTGTCTCCACATGTCCATGAAGGGTAGTAGATATTCAACTTGTCTCCACATGTCCATTAAGGGTAGTAGATATTCAACTTGTCTCCACATGTCCATTAAGGGGAGTAGATATTCACCTTGTCTCCACATGTCCATTAAGGGTAGTAGATATTCAACTTGTCTCCACATGTCCATGAAGGGTAGTAGATATTCAACTTGTCTCCACATGTCCATTAAGGGTAGTAGATATTCAACTTGTCTCCACATGTCCATTAAGGGGAGTAGATATTCACCTTGTCTCCACATGTCCATTAAGGGGAGTAGATATTCACCTTGTCTCCACATGTCCATTAAGGGTAGTAGATATTCACCTTGTCTCCACATGTCCATGAAGGGTAGTAGATATTCAACTTGTCTCCACATGTCCATTAAGGGGAGTAGATATTCACCTTGTCTCCACATGTCCATTAAGGGGAGTAGATATTCACCTTGTCTCCACATGTCCATTAAGGGTAGTAGATATTCACCTTGTCTCCACATGTCCAGTAAGGGGAGTAGATATTCACCTTGTCTCCACATGTCCATTAAGGGGAGTAGATATTCACCTTGTCTCCACATGTCCATTAAGGGGAGTAGATATTCACCTTGTCTCCACATGTCCATTAAGGGGAGTAGATATTCACCTTGTCTCCACATGTCCATGAAGGGTAGTAGATATTCACCTTGTCTCCACATGTCCATGAAGGGTAGTAGATATTCACCTTGTCTCCACATGTCCATTAAGGGTAGTAGTTATTCACCTTGTCTCCACATGTCCATTAAGGGGAGTAGATATTCACCTTGTCTCCACATGTCCATTAAGGGGAGTAGATATTCACCTTGTCTCCACATGTCCATTAAGGGTAGTAGTTATTCACCTTGTCTCCACATGTCCATTAAGGGTAGTAGTTATTCACCTTGTCTCCACATGTCCATTAAGGGTAGTAGTTATTCACCTTGTCTCCACATGTCCATTAAGGGGAGTAGATATTCACCTTGTCTCCACATGTCCATTAAGGGTAGTAGTTATTCACCTTGTCTCCACATGTCCATTAAGGGTAGTAGTTATTCACCTTGTCTCCACATGTCCATTAAGGGTAGTAGTTATTCACCTTGTCTCCACATGTCCATTAAGGGGAGTAGATATTCACCTTGTCTCCACATGTCCATTAAGGGTAGTAGATATTCACCTTGTCTCCACATGTCCATTAAGGGTAGTAGATATTCACCTTGTCTCCACATGTCCATTAAGGGGAGTAGATATTCACCTTGTCTCCACATGGCCATTAAGGGTAGTAGATATTCACCTTGTCTCCACATGTCCATTAAGGGTAGTAGATATTCACCTTGTCTCCACATGTCCATTAAGGGGAGTAGATATTCACCTTGTCTCCACATGTCCATTAAGGGGAGTAGATATTCACCTTGTCTCCACATGTCCATGAAGGGTAGTAGATATTCAACTTGTCTCCACATGTCCATTAAGGGTAGTAGATATTCAACTTGTCTCCACATGTCCATTAAGGGGAGTAGATATTCACCTTGTCTCCACATGTCCATTAAGGGGAGTAGATATTCACCTTGTCTCCACATGTCCATTAAGGGGAGTAGATATTCACCTTGTCTCCACATGTCCATGAAGGGTAGTAGATATTCAACTTGTCTCCACATGTCCATTAAGGGTAGTAGATATTCACCTTGTCTCCACATGTCCATTAAGGGGAGTAGATATTCACCTTGTCTCCACATGTCCATTAAGGGCAGTCTAAGTAGGCCATAGCAAGGTCTCTCTCTCTCTCTGTCTCAATTCATTTAATTTCAAATGGCTTTATTGACATGGGAAACATATGTTAACGATGCCAAAGCAAGTGAGGTAGATAATAAACCAAAGTGAAATAAACAATAAAAATGAACAGTAAACATTATACATACAGAAGTTTCAAAGGAAAACATTTCATAAATATGGGTTGTATTTACAATGGTGTTTGTTCTTCACTGGTTGCCCTTTTCTTGTGGCAACAGGTCACAAATCTTGCTGCTGTGATGCACACTGTGGAATTTCACCCAGTAGATATGGGAGTTTATCAAAATTGGCTTTGTTTTCTAATTCTTTGTGGGTCTGTGTAATCTGAGGGAAACATGTCTCTCTCTCTTTGTCCCACACACAACACACACACACACACACACACACACACACACACACACACACACACACACACACACACACACACACACACACACACACACACACACACACACACACACACACACACACACACACACACACACACACACACACACATACACACACACACACACACACACACCAAGAGTCAATGGATCGATACTTGCGCTATGCTGCTCTCTAGCGGCCAACGTGTGACTCATATAATCAGGATATTTACGTTGCTTAGTTGTGATCTGTTGTTCCCTCTGCCCTGTATTAGTTACCATAGTTACACGGTCAACAAGACGTTTGATTTGTCACGTTAAACTAGCAATGATTCTCCCGCCGCTTTTCAGAGACGTGCATCACTGTGAATTGTAAATACCAAATACAATGTTTCGTTTATAGCAGAATATGCCTCTTTAGATTCATTCAGACCTTGTACTTTTGTGAGAATTCATTATTTATTACACCGTTTGTATACTGTTTACTTTACATGGATGATTTATAGCCGAAAGTATTTAGCTAGGGAGTGAACTTTATTCTTATTTAGGCATACCTGACGTAATCGCACCTCTTTGAAATGAAAATGGATGCCGTCCCCCTGAGGAAAATAGATAATTTACCTGGTCCTCCAAGCGTTAAAAACACGTAACCCCCCACACCCATACAAAATTATAATTAATACCAAATAGCTGGGAACATTAAATCCCATTTTAGTAGGCTATCAATGTTGCAGTCATGATTTCTGTCAAATCGATCTGTGGCTGAGAACCACTTCTGTAGTTAAAAATTATCCAAAATGTACCACGCACCAGTTTTTAAAAAATCGATTCAAACGTTACGAATCGCTGGTTTACAAAGCTGACCAACGTAGGCTACATGCTGACCAACGTAGGCTACATCCTGACCAACGTAGACTACATGCTAGGCTACACGCTGACCAACGTAGGCTACATGCTGATCAACGTAGGCTACACGCTGACCAACGTAGGCTACATGCTGATCAACGTAGGCTACACGCTGACCAACGTAGGCTACACGCTGACCAACGTAGGCTACACGCCGACCAACGTAGGCTACACGCCGACCAACGTAGGCTACATCCTGACCAACGTAGGCTACATGCTGACCAACGTAGGCTACATGCTGACCAACGTAGGCTACATGCTGACCAACGTAGGCTACATGCTGACCAACGTAGGCTACACGCTGACCAACGTAGGCTACATCCTGACCAACGTAGGCTACACGCTGACCAACGTAGGCTACACGCTGACCAACGTAGGCTACATCCTGACCAACGTAGGCTACACGCTGATCGACGTAGGCTACACGCTGACCAACGTAGGCTACACGCTGATCGACGTAGACTACATGCTGACCAACATAGGCTACACGCTGACCAACGTAGGCTACACGCTGACCAACGTAGGCTACACGCTGACCAACGTAGGCTACATGCTGATCAACGTAGGCTACATGCTGATCAACGTAGGCTACACGCTGACCAACGTAGGCTACACGCTGACCAACGTAGGATACATGCTGACCAACGTAGGCTACATGCTGACCAACATAGGCTACACGCTGACCGACGTAGGCTACACGCTGATCGACGTAGGCTACACGCTGACCAACGTAGGCTACACGCTGATCGACGTAGGCTACATGCTGACCAACATAGGCTACACGCTGACCAACGTAGGCTACATGCTGACCAACGTAGGCTACATGCTGACCAACGTAGGCTACACGCTGACCAACGTAGGCTACATCCTGACCAATGTAGGCTACATGCTAGGCTACACGCTGACCAACGTAGGCTACATGCTGATCAACGTAGGCTACACGCTGACCAACGTAGGCTACATGCTGATCAACGTAGGCTGCACGCTGACCAACGTAGGCTACACGCTGACCAACGTAGGCTACACGCTGACCAACGTAGGCTACACGCTGACCAACGTAGGCTACATGCTAGGCTACACGCTGACCAACGTAGGCTACACGCTGACCAACGTAGGCTACACGCTGACCAACGTAGGCTACATGCTGACTAACGTAGGCTACACGCTGATCAACGTAGGCTACACGCTGACCAACGTAGGCTACACGCTGACCAACGTAGGCTACATGCTAATCGACGTAGGCTACACGCTGACCTACGTAGGCTACATGCTAATCGACGTAGGCTACATGCTGATCGACGTAGGCTACATGCTAATCGACGTAGGCTACATGCTAATCGACGTAGGCTACATGCTAGGCTACACGCTGATCGACGTAGGCTACATGCTAATCGACGTAGGCTACATGCTGATCAACGTAGGCTACACGCTGACCAACGTAGGCTACACGCTGACCAACGTAGGCTACGCGCTGACCAACGTAGGCTACATCCTGACCAACGTAGGCTACATGCTAGGCTACACGCTGACCAACATAGGCTACACGCTGATCAACGTAGGCTACACGCTGACCAACGTAGGCTACACGCTGACCAACGTAGGCTACATGCTGACCAACGTAGGCTACACGCTGACCAACGTAGGCTACACGCTGACCAACGTAGGCTACACGCTGACCAACGTAGGCTACACGCTGACCAACGTAGGCTACACGCTGACCAACGTAGGCTACATCCTGACCAACGTAGGCTACACGCTGACCAACGTAGGCTACACGCTGACCAACGTAGGCTACACGCTGACCAACGTAGGCTACACGCTGACCAACGTAGGCTACACGCTGACCTACGTAGGCTACATCCTGACCAACGTAGTCTACATGCTGACCAACGTAGGCTACATCCTGACCAACGTAGGCTACACGCTGACCTACGTAGGCTACATCCTGACCAACGTAGGCTACATGCTGACCAACGTAGGCTACACGCTGACCAACGTAGGCTACACGCTGACCAACGTAGGCTACACGCTGACCAACGTAGGCTACACGCTGACCAACGTAGGCTACACGCTGACCAACGTAGGCTACATGCTGATCGACATAGGCTACACGCTGACCAACATAGGCTACACGCTGACCAACGTAGGCTACACGCTGACCTACGTAGGCTACACGCTGACCAACGTAGGCTACATGCTGACCAACGTAGGCTACACGCTGACCTACGTAGGCTACATGCTGACCAACGTAGGCTACATGCTGACCAACGTAGGCTACATGCTGATCGTGTCTTGCACATCAGCAATAGTTTTGTAACTTTTGCTGGAAACAATCAGTATATATGGTAATGTTTAGATATACAGGGTAAAGTTGTCCCTATGTGATGGTAGAAGTCCAGTTTCTTATGGCTCAGCTCAGGTGCCGAAATACATCATTTACACACACACACACAACTGTCTAACTATACCTGTTTGGACTTTCTGGGGACCAACAATGGATTCCCATCGTATTTTCCCTAACCCCTAACCCTAATTCTAACCCTAAACCCAAGCCCGAACTCTTAACCTTAACCCCTCCCCAAATACAGGTGTGCCAAGTTTGTAGCGTCATACCCAAGAAGACTCGATGCTGTAATCACTGCCAAATGTGCTTCAACAAAGTACTGAATAAAGGGTCTGAATACTAATTGAAATGTGATATTTCCATTTTTTTTTATAAATTAGAACAAATTTCTATAAAACCTGTTTCTGCTTTGTCATTATGGGGCATTGTGTGTAAAGTATGAGAAAGATACATTTTTTGAAAAGAAGTCCGTAACCAAACAAACTGTGGAAAAAAAGTCAACGGGTCTGAATACTTTCCGAAGGCTCTGAATGTAGTCAGTTTTACAACAAACTGGATTCAACTGAAATGTGTCTTCCTCATTTAACCCAACCCCCTCTGAATCAGACATTCTGGTCCTGATAATGCAGGATAATGCACCCCGACGTCAGACAGATCCAGCATATGAACTCAATCTGCAGCAGATTTCAGTTAAGAACGGAAACGAATGTGTTTGCGCAACAAATGTTAGTTTATCGATTCGTTGCTCTAATCCACCCGAAACGTTTCAAACGAAAACGTATCGTTCCTGTATCGTTTCGGAGGTCATTTATCTAGTTACGTATCGTATCGTCTTGAAAGGGTCATCCTTACTCATTATGTATCCACTTACCTGTGCCTTAGTGATGCAGTCAGAGGAGAGAAAGTGTACAGGTTTTATACAGACACCTCCTCCCCCACCAGTCTGCTGATATCAAATAAATCAGAGACATTTACTCAGCAGATGCCCAGTCCTTATATCACAGTATCATATCATAATAATAACATTAATAATATTTATATCATAATAATATTAATAATAATAAGACAGCCACCACATTTAGATTTTAGTAACTCAAACAAAACTCAATACTTGTCAAAAGGTTTTCAATAGCAGTAGGTTTATTGAAACACCTTGACGTTTTGACTGGTCTGATAACAGTTCAGTTACACACACACACACACAGGCTCTCTCTCTCACACACACACACGTCACATGACCAGTCTTAAAAAACATACAGGTCTCTCTCACACTATGAATAGCAGCTTCGTACACCTGAGACAACACACATCTCTTCAAAACAACAAAAGTTCAGAAACTGAAATCCAGTCGTCAACAACAAATCAAACAAAAAGAGGCTAAAATAAAACTACATTAAATCTCTTTTTAAAACATTTCACATTTGATAAAAAGTCTTACTAAACATTCTGGTTGATACATATCGTACCAAAATATTGATTCACTTCATGACCGGTTGGTTCTATGTTAAAATTATTTTAAAAAACATTTTTTTTTACAGAACTCCTTTCAGTTGTTGAGAGCAGGGAGATGGAGCCATTGAAAAAGCATATTTTTATTTGTATAGAAAAATCCAATGAACACACATGTAACAAAAGCAACACGAATGTGAAATACGAACATACATATATATATATATATACATATTCAGTAGCATGGTCGATACTTCAATAGTGACAGCTCAACAACCAGCCAGAAGGACCACAGGTTCAGAACTATTGTCAGTACTGACAGTTCCATCCAGAATTCTGCAGACTAATAAAGACTGACCACCAAACGTTTTAGAACAGAGAACAGCAGAAAATATGGAATGATGGTAAATCAAAGATGGGAGGAAGAGGAGAGGAAATGGGAGGAAGAGGCTAATTTAAAAAAAATCAGGTAATCACCTCGAGATAAAAATGGAAAGACGGGTCCTGTATGTCGTCCGTCTTTCCGGCACCCTATTCCCTATATAGTGCACTACTTTTAGACCAGGGCCTATAGGGGCCAAAGGCAGTGCACTACTTTAGACCAGGGCCTATAGGGACCAAAGGCAGTGCACTACTTTAGACCAGGGCCTATAGGGGCCAAAGACAGTGCACTACTTTAGACCAGGGCCTATAGGGGCCAAAGGCAGTGCACTACATTAGACCAGGGCCTATAGGGGCCAAAGGCAGTGCACTACTTTAGACCAGGGCCTATAGGGGCCAAAGGCAGTGCACTACTTTAGACCAGGGCCTATAGGGGCCAAAGGCAGTGCACTACTTTAGACCAGGGCCTATAGGGGCCAAAGACAGTGCACTACATAGGGAATAGGGTGCCATTTGGGACGCAGTACAAGGTTCCGTCCCTACATCCATCCAGGGTCTCACAGCTCTGTGTTCTTCCCAGGCAGAGCCACCTTTCGCTGGATGTCTTCGTCAGACGAGACCCCCTCGCTCTTCTTCTCCGGTGACACCGCCTTTACCTTTTTATTCATGGTCTTCTCTCCTTCCTGGCTGCCACCGTCACTTCCTCCCACGTCTTTGCTCTTCTTTTTCCCTACGCCCTTCTTTTTCTTCTTCTTCTCGGAGATGGCTGCCACGTCTCCCTTCTTTGAGTACTCCTCTTTCAGGCAGGCTGAAGAAGAAGAAGTGAGAAGAAACTATATTTTACTATTTTTTTGATAACAATAACATTCCAAACTACTTAATCAGTTTCCGTGTTTTTGCCTTCCTTGAGTGTGTTATCCGAGTGTGTTATCCAAGTGTGTCCTGTCCCTGTATACAGTGCCTCCAGGAAGTATTCATACCTCTGAACTTTTTCCACATTTTGTGTTACAGCCAGAAATTAAAATTAATTAAAAACGTAGATTTTGTGTCACTGACAATACTCCATCATGTCAAAGTGGAATGTTTTTTTAAATTAATAAAACATTTAAAAGCTGAAATGTCTTGAGACAAATAAGTAATTCAACCCCCGTTATGGCAAATCTAAAAAAAGTTCAGGAGTTTAACCGCTACTAAACAAGTCACATAATATATGCATGGACTCACTGTATGCAAGTGTTAGATAGTGTCGTGTCTGTGACTACCAGTAAATGTGAAGACTTATTTTATCAAATCAATTCTCTATGTGTAATTTAATTACACGATTAAACAAATCATGTAACTTTAACTAGGAAGTCTGGGGCACCACGGAATTTTTTTTGTTTATAGAGCGTCAATTTCCCGAATATAACTCTTCAGATATTTTATTATCTTATAGATTAGTCATTCTCATTGATGTATCATTATTACCTCATCAGTTCTCAGACTAGTAATTCTACGTCTAGGATTTGCTCTTATTCTGTAGTGATCGATAGTCTCAGAGTTTACCCATTTCCAGCCGTTTAGCCAATGCTACAGCTGTACGGTGGGGCGTCAGGTAGCCTAGTGGTTACAGCGTTGGGACAGTAACCGAAAGGTTGCTAGATTGAATCGCCATGCTGACAAGATAAAAATCAACTAACCCACTGTTCCCCGGTAAGCCGTCATTGTAAATAAGAATTTGTTCTTAACTGACTTGCCTAGTTACATTTTTTTTTTTTTAATGGTCTCCGTGGCCTATAGAATTTTAGCCGTTCCAACGTGGGGACTCTGTCCCGGCGTTCTCTGATTTAATGTAAATTATGTAGGAAGTGGGTTTTATACTTTGTGGAAGAAGGGGCGGTTCTATGACGCCTAACGTGATGTCTGGGCTCACGGGGGTGTGGCCACTGACTAGTTAAACTTTATATGAAAACCTTCTAAATGAGAAATTGGCTTAACGTCACATTAAATCTTTAAACAAATATTTCCATGTTTAATCACATACGTTTCACAATATTTAGATGTAAACCTGACAGCTGGGAAATGTACACTTTAAGAGATACAGTTATGTTGTGTTTCCTGTCCTTCATGAAATCACCAAACGAAACACACTCGTCATGACTGTCCCTTAAGTGTCCACGGACCACTCCCACATTCTCAAAAATAGAAATATTGTTTAATTATTCTAACTTTTAATGTCCAAGTGTCTCTCTGTGTTCCTCAGTTTACATTCCAATCTGGAACACTACAGAGCATAGGGGGAGTGTATTTTATGACCGACCATAAAACAGCCGACTTCCCGCTCTCCCCCTCTACGAGAGAGAGCACGCTGTAGAGAGGGACCCACTGTAACCTGATCCTTCAGATCATCACACGAGAGTCATGACAATAGGTAAAACAAAACAGACATTGAATATCCCTTTGAGCATGTTGAAGATATATTTGATACACCATCCAAAGTGTAAATAATTTCAAAACATGCATCCTGTTTTCAATAAGGCACTAATTGTGTAACCGCAAAAGGTTTTGCAAAGAAATTAACTTCTTGTCCTGAATACAAAGTGTTATGTTTGGGGCAAATCCAATACCACTCTTCACCAAGCCTGGTGGTAGCTGCATCATGTTATGGGTATGTCGTTGGCAAGGACTAGGGAGTTTTTTTAGGATAAAAAGAAACAGAATAGAGTCACAGTCAACATCCTAGAGGAAAACCTGGTTCAGTCTGCTTTCCACCAGACACTGGGAGATGAATTCCCCTTTCAGCAGGACAATAACCTAAAACAAGGCCGAATATACACTGGAGTTGGTTACCAAGATGACGTTGAATGCTCCCAAGTGGCCTAGTTTAGGACTGGGCGATATGGCCAAAATATCATGGTATTTTTCACATTTTTTGACAGTAAGACGTTATTTTATGTTTTTGATTAATAAAAGTTATAAATTTGCTTTATGGGTAGTGATCCTAGGGTGGCAACACACATTCTAAGTGATTCCAATGGGTCTTTCTCCATTCTGATTGGTTTATACTGTTCAACCTAAAATTATTTCCTGCATTTACATCAAATTCTGTATTTCCTGCACTATGGGCAAAAATACTAGACCTTATTTTTAACCAAAAGTTGCAATTTGTGATTTATCAAAACACTTGGGTGAACTTCTGGAATCATGGAAATAGAATGTTTATTATAATTCTATAGTTAGAATATAAATAAATAGCGGCCACTTAGTGTTTTTTTTTTAACCTTTATTTAACTAGGCAAGTCAGTTAAGTACAAATTCTTATTTTCAATGACGGCCTAGGAACAGTGGGTTAACTGCCTTGTTCAGGGGCAGAACGACAGATATTTACCTTGTCAGCTCGGGGATTCGATCTTGCAACCTTCCGGTTACTAGTCCAACGCTCCAACCACTAGGCTCTAACCATTAGGCTACCTGCCGCCCCGTTTGACATGACAACGAATGAAAATGCCATGGACGAGTTATTGTGACAGGGTAAAGAACGAAAGTGATGTTCAGTGTTTCCTAGGGGACCCTATAATCTTTGGCTACATTACATCTTTATTCATATAGCCAACATATTCATGCTTTGCCTATTCCTCTTTGAATTAGAAGATACTGTTGCACAAACAACATGCTGATTTAGGCCTCCACCAGTACTGGTATCAGGCTGTATTAGCTACTGTAGCTACGTTTGCTCTGACTCAGTACTTTTACTAGCTAGTTAGCTAGCCAGATAACTAGCGATTAGCATTAGTGGCTAACACGATTTAGCTTAACTTGCTAAGAACATACAAACTAGCTGTTTGCAGATGTAAGAAACACAAACGAATATTGTAATTATAGAACGCTTGTGGATTTCTATTAAAATCAAAAGACGGAAACGACGTGTCGTCAACATTGTTGCATTGACCAGGCAGACTGAACGGAAGTGTCTCGTTGTCAAGCAACAACAAACACACACAGAGAGACAGAGAGACAGAGAGACAGAGAGAGACGACTCAAGTTGCGGAGTAAACTATAAAAATGGACGTTACACACGGTGTATCACATTTAACAAATCAAACATTCAAATACCGGTATAGAAGGTAAAGTAAAAACCCAAATCGGTCCGTGCATAAATACCGGTGTATAGTAAAATACGGTATACCGCCCAGCCCTAGCCTAGTTAGTTTGGACTTAAATCGGATTTAAAAAAAAATCTATGGCAAGACTTGAAAACGTATATCTAGCAATAATCAACAACCAATCTGTCAGAGCTTGAAGAATAAAAAAATTATGTGCATATGTTGAAAGCTCTTAGATAATTACCCAGAAAGACTCACAGCTGTAATCGCTGCCAAAGGTGATTCTACAAAGTATTGATTCAGGGCTGTGAATACTTCTGTAAATTAGAAATGTCTATATTACATTAGCAAACATTTCTAAAAAAACATGATTTCACTGTCATTATGGGTTGTGTGCCAATAGAATCCATTTTGAATTCAGGCTGCAACAACATGTGGAAAAGGTCAAGGGGTAGGAATACTTTCTGAAGGGTCTGTGTTAGGTGTGTGTGTTAGGTGTGTGTGTGTGTGTGTGTGTGTGTTAGGTGTGTGTGTCTGTGTGTGTGTGTTAGGTGTGTGTGTATCTGTGTTAGGTGTGTGTGTGTTAGGTGTGTGTGTCTGTGTGTTAGGTGTGTGTGTCTGTGTGTTAGGTGTGTGTGTCTGTGTGTTAGGTGTGTGTGTCTGTGTGTGTGTGGTCGTGTGTATCTGTGTTGTGTGTGTGTGTGTGTGTGTGTGTCTGTGTTTGTGTGTGTGGTCGTGCGTATCTGTGTGTATTACCGGTGTCCTGTCCCTTCAGAACGTGTTTCTCACAGAGGTAGGTGGTGAGATCTTCCTCCTGACTGCCTTTGTACCAGTCCTCAATAACCTCCTCATACTTCTCTACCATAACATCACACTGAGACAGAGACAGAGACGGAGACAGAGAGGGAGACAGAGAGGGAGACAGAGAGGGAGACAGAGAGGGAGACAGAGAGGGAGACAGAGAGGGAGACAGAGAGGGAGACAGAGAGACAGAGAGAGAGAGACACACAGAGAGACAGAGAGAGAGAGACAGAGAGAGAGAGAGAGAGACACACAGAGAGACAGAGAGAGAGAGACAGAGAGAGAGAGAGAGAGACACACAGAGAGAGAGAGAGAGACACAGAGAGAGAGACACACAGAGAGAGAGACACACAGAGAGAGAGACACACAGAGAGAGAGACACACAGAGAGAGACACACAGAGAGAGAGACACACAGAGAGAGACACACAGAGACAGAGAGAGACAGAGAGACAGAGAGAGACAGAGAGAGACAGAGAGAGACAGAGAGAGACAGAGGAGACAGAGGAGACACAGAGAGAGAGAGACAGAGGAGACACAGAGAGAGAGAGACAGAGAGAGACAGAGGAGACACAGAGAGAGAGAGAGACACACAAAGAGAGACATAGAGAGAGAGAGGCACACAGAAAAATAAAACAAAATGTCTTTGTGAATAATATCAAATACATTCGTAAAACGTTGATTGATCCTCACCTGCTTCTTGAGATCGGCGACCTCTGCGGAGGTTTCGTTCCAGAGCTCATAGGGGATGTCCATCACGACCTTCACCCCCTTATGGACCAGCCCATGCAGGGTAGAGAAGGTCTCAGACATGCCCTAGGGAGGGGGACACTATATTACACACTTTCAACTACAACCCTGGAGAGAGAGCAGGTCCACTGAGTTGATTTGACCATTTAAAATACATTTTTAAGACAGTAAATATTTATTTTTCAACCTGTCAAGCATAACCCAGTAAAGTAAATGTGGTCAATTAGAGAAAGCAAGAGCGGGGCGAGGGTGTGAGAGAGGCGGGGCGAGGGTGGGAGAGAGGCGGGGCGAGGGTGGGAGAGAGGCGGGGCGAGGGTGGGAGAGAGGCGGGGCGAGGGTGGGAGAGAGGCGGGGCGAGGGTGGGAGAGAGGCGGGGCGAGGGTGGGAGAGAGGCGGGCGAGGGTGGGAGAGAGGCGGGCGAGGGTGGGAGAGAGGCGTGGAGGGAGGCGGGGGCGGGGCGAGAGAGAGGCGGGGCGAGGGGAGAGAAAGAAGGAGATATGCGTGTTATATTTGTTAAACATCATGGTTATCACGTCAATAACAAGACAGTGTGTCCTTGTACTCAGTGAGCCTGCCGAAACACACCGACCTTGGCCCTGACCTGTAAACACACAGACACTGACCTTGGCAAAGCGGTTGCTGCCCTCCCTCTCCTTGTGTAGGTTGTAGCCAGAGAGCCTCTGACAGACATTCTCCACAACCTCAATGAAACGGATGTCTCTATAGACAGAGAGACAGACAGAGAGACAGACATAGACAGAGAGAGAGAGAGACAGACAGACAATTAGGAAGAAAAGAGATGCAGGCTGGTTTTAGTATACACACTATTTAATTGAGCCTTTCTTCAAACATTCACAAGTTGACTGACAACCTCCACTTCATATAGTTCGACAGAGATTCCTATTTATAAAGGCTAGGCAGTGACCTGGACCAAGTTCTTGTCCCCTGCTACCATAGCAGCCCTGCTATCTCCACGGCGACGACAGAGAGAAAATAGACACACCGCTCCATCTACAGTGAAAGCTTCTAAAGCTACTGAACAAAAACTGTGTAGAAGTGACAGATCTTGGATCAGTTTACCCTCACCAGACCATAACCTATAAATAACATCGAAGCATTTTTATCTCCTATAAAGTGTGTGTCTCTTTCTACATTAGAGATAAATGCAACCCTATTCCCTACATATAGTGCCCTATTCCCTACATATAGTGCCCTATTCCCTACACATAGTGCCCTATTCCCTACACATAGTGCCCTATTCCCTACACATAGTGCCCTATTCCCTACACATAGTGCCCTATTCCCTACACATAGTGCCCTATTCCCTACACATAGTGCCCTATTCCCTACACATAGTGCCCTATTCCCTACACATAGTGCCCTATTCCCTACACATAGTGCCCTATTCCCTACACATAGTGCACTACTTTTGACCAGGGCCCACAGGGATGCACATATGGTGCCATTAGGGCCTCACACATTGATCAAATCATACTACAACTAGGGCTGGGAATATCTGAAGTTCTCAAAATAATCTTTGTTGTAAAATATATATTTTTTAAAAGGTCAAATAAACTGCATTTCAAACAGTCAGGAATAATCTAATGAATTTAGGTCTTATTATATTATACCTAGGCTAAATATAAATCTTTATATTTCAATTTGGATCTATTTGCTAGCTAACGAGGCATAACAGTTGAATAGTTATGATCACACCGTTCTGAACATCATGTTAGCCTGTCCACTTTGTTCATGTTGACATCAAGTGGCCCACCTTGTTACTCAGAATGAAAAGGTGTCAATTCCTTATTAAATGGTGTTTTATGATTATTGAACATTTATAAAAACACAGACTAGACAGCTAACAGTCTTTGTCTAAAATGCTGCTAGCGAGACGTAGTACAGCAACTCGACAAACTGACCATTCATTTTCCACAATCAATGTTCATTGATACTCCTGTTTTAGATTATAGGGTCCCCTAGGAAACACTGAACATCACGTTGGTTCCTACCCTGTCACAATAACTCCTCCATGTCTGCTCTACGTACCATTTGAGGAGTTGAAACATAAAAGGGATATAGTTAAACGTTAACGTGTCTTTATTACAGTAAGATTGTCTATTACAGTAAGATTGTCTTCCATGTGTTTGTGTCCATATGACCAATTCTGTTGGACCAAACCTCAAAATGCAAATAGTGAGTTGAAACCACTTGTCAGAGAGGAAGAAGTGGCCTCTCTTCTTTGTTGTTGTGAGTGGCAGGGGGAGGGGCTTGGTGTGTACAAACAGAGAGGAAGAGGTGAATCGAGAGGTTTCACTCTCGCCAAAATATGGGCAAAAAAAATATGCATTTCCATGGACTTATTTTGGACTTACAATGACTCCCATAGTTTAGGGCGAAGACGTGAGCATCTCGTCATTATTTACAGATCTCTGGTGTAAATGGGAAAGTGCAAACAGCACAGAAGGACTGAAGGAGACAAGACCAAAAAGACAGGCTTATCTTTTTTTTTTTACTTGATTCTTGCAATACAGCCATTTGGAATATCGAGCAAAAAACATACCGATATAACGCCCAGCCTTTTAAGTACAACTAGAGGACGTAGGTCGGGCTGCCTTTTGAGAATTCATAGGCGATCGAATAAACTACTAGCTAACGTGCAATCTTTGGAAAATAAAATTGACGACCTACGAGGAAGATTATAAACTGTACTATCTTATGCTTCACGGAGTCGTGGCTGAAAGACGACATTAACAACATACAGCTGGCTGGTTATACGCTGTACCGGCAGGACAGAACAGTGGCGTCTGGTAAGACAAGGGGCGGCGGACTATGCATTAATGTAAACAACAGCTGGTGCACGATATCTAAGGAAGGCTCGAGGTTTTTGCTCGCCTGAGGTAGAGTATCTCATGATAAGCTGTAGACCACACTATCTACCTAGAGAGTTCATCTGTATTTTTTGTAGCTGTCTACATATCACCACAAACTGAAGCTGGCACTAACACAGCGCTCAATGAGCTGTATAGGGCCATAAGCAAACAGGAAAACGCTCAACCAGAGGAGGTACTCCTACTGGCCGGGGACTTTAATGCCGTGAAACTTAAATCAGTTTTACCAAATTTCTAACAGCTAAACCAGAGGAGAAAAAAAAATAACTCTAGACCACCTTTATTCCACACACAGAGACACGTTCAAAGCTCTCCCTCGCCCTCCATTTGGAAAATCTCACCATAATTATATCCTCCTGATTCCTGCGTACAAGCAAAAATTAAAGCATGAAGCACCAGTGACTCGGTCAATAAAAAAATGGTCAGATGAAGCAGATGCTAAGCTACAGGACTGTTTTGCTATCACAGACTGGAATATGTTCCGGGATTCCTCCAATGGCATTGAGGAGTACACCACATCAGTCATTGGCTTTATCAATAAGTGTATCGATGACGTCATCCTCACATTGACTGTACGTACATACCCCAACCAGAAACCATGGATTACAGGCAACATCGACACGAACCTACCAGACGAGCTAAACGACTTCTATGCTCGCTTCAAGGCAAGTAACACTGAAACATGCATGAGAGCACCAGCTGTTCTGGACGAATGTGTGATCACGCTCTCCGTAGCCGATGTAAGACCTTTAAACAGGTCAACAATCACAAGGCTGCAGGGCCAGATGGATTACCAGAATGTGTACTGCGAGCATGCGCTGACCAACTGGCAAGTGTCTTCACTGACATGTTCAACCAGTCCCTGTCCGAGTCTGTAATACCAACGTGTTTTGAACAGACCACCACAGTCTCTGTGCCCAAGAACACTAAGGTAACCTGCCTAAATGACTACCGACCTGTAGCACTCACGTCTGTAGCCATGAAGTGCTTTGAAAGGCTGGTCATGGCTCACATCAACACCATTATCCCTGAAACCCTAGACCCACTCCAATTTGCATACCGCCACAACAGATCCACAGATGATGCACTCCACACTGCCCTTCCCACCTGGACAAGAGGAACACCTGTTTGAGAATGCTATTCATTGACTACAGCTCAGCGTTCAACACCATAGTGCCCTCAAAGCTCATCAATATGCTAAGGACCCTGGGACTAAACACCTCCCTCTGCACCTGGATACTGGACATCCTGACGGGCTGCCCCGAGGTGGTAATGGTAGGTAACAACACACCCGCCACACTGATACTCAACACAGGTGCCCCTCAGGGGTGTGTGCTCAGTCCCCTCCTGTACTCCCTGTTCACTCATGACTGCACGGCCAGGCACGACTCCAACACCATCATTAAGTTTGCCTTATGACACAACAGTGGTAGGCCTGATCACCAACAACGACGAGACAGCCTATAGGGAGGAGGTCAGAGACCTGGCCATGTGGTGCCAGGACAACATCTCCCTCAACTTGATCAAGACAAAGGAGATGATTGTGGACTACAGGAAAAGGAGGACCGATTCTCATCGACAGGGCTGTAGTGGAGCAGGTTGAGAACTTCAAGCTCCTTGGTGTTCACATCACCAACAAACTAACATGGTCCAAACACACTAAGACAGTCGTGAAGATGGCACGACAAAACCTATTCCGCCTCAGGAGACTGAGAAGATTTGGCATTGGTCCTCAGATCCTCAAAAGGTTCTACAGCTGCACCATCGAGAGCATCCTGACTGTTTGCATCACTGCCTGGTATGGTAACTGCTCGGCCTCCGACCACAAGGTACTACAGAAGGTAGTGCGTACGGCCCAGTACATCACTGGGGACAAGCTTCCTGCCATCCAGGCACTCTATACCAGGCGGTGTCAGAGGAAGGCCCTAAAAATTGTCAAAGACTCCAGCCACCCTAGTCATAGACTCTCTGCTACCGCACAGCAAGTTGTACCGGAGCGCCAAGTCTATGTCCAAGAGGCTTCTAAACAGCTTCTACCCCCAAGCCATAAGACTCCTGAACATCTAATCAAATTGATACCCAGACTATTTGCATTGCCCCTCCTTTTACACCACTGCTACTCTGTTATTATCTATGCATAGTCACTTTAATAACTCTACATGTACATATTACCTCAATTACCTCAACTAACTGGTACCCCCTGTATATAGTCTTGCTTATTGTCATTTTACTGCTGCTCTTTAACTACCTGTTACTTTTATTTATTATTCTTGTTTTTTAAACTGTATTGTTGTTTAGGGGCTTGTAAGTAAGCATTTCACTGTAAGGTCTACACCTGTTGTATTCGGCACATGTGACTAATAAAAAAATATTTTTACTACACACTACTAGAGAATTCAGCAATAGATTATTCGGAGTCATTTCACATCCCATGTCCTCACACTATAAATGTGTGATAATTAAAGTCACTTACGACTTGACATATTTGATTGGCGGAGCTCCCTTGTTGTTGTCAAGGAAACGGTAGTTCCTCTCAAAGACTTCCTTGGTTTTCCCCGTCTCGTCAAAGGCAGACTTCATCTCGATACTCACAAACTTACACACTAGGTGGAGAGAGAGACAGAGAGAGAGAGAGAGAGAGAGAGAGAGAGAGAGAGAGAGAAGTTGAAGATGACAAAGGTTAAGACAAGAGGATTCTAATATCCCATAAGTCTTTGCAACAATTGGACCAGCTATATTAGTTAGCACCGGCGCTGATCTCAGGAATCTGTTCATTTTCAAAAAAGCTTCCATGTGGAATCATAACTTGTCCTAACCTTTTATCTTCTTGTATTTTGGCAAGATGGCGCCGACAGATGGTCGCCTCGAGTCCTTAAGAAACTATGCTGTATTTTATGTATTTATTTCCCCAGTAAATCTTAAGTCTTATTACATTACAGCCGGAAAGAACTACTGGACATAAGAGCGACGTCAACTTAACAACATTACGACCAGGAATACGACTTTCCCAAGCGGATCCTCTCTTTGGACCACCCAGGACAATGGATCGGATCCCAGAAACCGACCCAAAACAACGGCGCCGCAGAAGGGAGAGACGGAGCGGGCCTCCTGGTCAGGCTCCGTAGACGTGCACATCGCCCACCGCTCCCCGAGTATACTACTCGCCAATGTCCAGTCTCTTGACAACAAGGTAGATCAAATTCGAGCAAGGGTTGCCTTCCAGAGATTGTAACATTCTCAGTTTCACGGAAACATGGCTCTCTCGGGATATGTTGTAGAAATCGATTCCGCCACCGGGCTTCACCATGCAGACAGAGATAAACACCTCTCTGGGAAGAGGAAGGGCGGAGGTGTATGCTTCATGATTAATGACTCATGTGTAATCATAACATACTGGAACTCAAGTCCTTCTGCTCACCCTACCTAGAATTCCTCACAATCAAATGCCGGCCATTTTACCTTCCAAGACAATTCTCATCAGTTATCGTCACAGCTGTGTACATTCCCCCTCAAGCAGACACCAAGATGACCCTAAAGGAACTTCACTGGACTCTATGTAAACTGGAAACCATATATCCTGAGGCTGCATTTATTGTAGCTGGGGATTTTAACAAAGCATTTGAGAACAAGGCTACCTAAATTCTATCAGTATATTGATTGTACTATGTGGGGGGGGGGGGGATACACTCGACAACTGCTACTCTAACTTCCACGATGCCCTCCCCCGCCCTCCATTCGGCAAATCCGACCACGGCACCATCTTGCACCTATTGTCTTATAAGCAGAAATTCAAACAGGATGTATCAGTGACTAGAACCATTCAACGCTAGTCCGACCAATCGGAATCCACGCTTCAAGATTGTATCCCACGCGGACTGGGATATGTTCCGGTCAGCCTCAGAGAATAACGCTGACTCGGTGAGTGAATGCATCAGGAAGTGCATTGGAGATATTGTACCCACTAACTATTAAAACCTACCCTAACCAGAAACTGTGATGACGGCATTCGCGCAAAACTGAAAGCGCGAACCACTGCATTTAACCATGTAAAGAGGTCTGGGAATATGGCTGGATATAAACAGTGTATTCAATCATCAAGTTTGCAGATGACACAACAGTAGTGGGCCTGATTACCAACAACGACAAGACAGCCTACAGGGAGGAGGTGAGGGCCCTCGGAGTGTGGTGTCAGGAAAACAACCTCTCACTCAACGTCAACAAAACAAAGGAGATGATCGTGGACTTCAGGAAACAGCAGAGGGAGCATCCCCCTATCCACAGGACCGCAGTGGAGAAGGTGTTAAGTTCCTCGGCGTACACATCAACCACAAACTGAAGTGGTCCACCCATACAGACAGTATGGTGAAGAAGGCGCAACAGCGCCTCTTCAACCTCAGGAGGCTGAAGAAAATTGGCTTGTCACCTAAAACCCTGACTAACTTCTACAGATACACAATCGAGAGCATCCTGTCAGGCTGTATCACCGCCTGGTACGGCAACTGCACTGCCCTCAACCGCAAGGCTCTCCAGAGGGCAGTGCGGTCTGCATCACTGGGGGCAAACTACCTGCCCTCCAGGACACCTACAGCACCCGATGTCACAGGAAGGTCAAAAAGATCATCAAGGACAACAACCACCCGAGCCACTGCCTGTTCACCCCGCTATCATCCAGAAGGCGAGGTCAGTACAGGTGCATCAAAGCAGGGACCGAGAGACTGAAAAACAGCTTCTATCTCAAGGCCATCACACTGTTAAACAGCCATCACTAACACAGAGAGGTTACTGCCTACATGGAGACCCAATCACTGGCCACTTTAAAAAATGGATCACTAGTCACTTTAAATAATGCCACTTTAATAATGTTTACATATCTTACATTACTTTATTTAACTAGGCAAGTCAGTTAAGAACAAATTCTTATTTTCAATGATGGTCTAGGAACAGCGGGTTAACTGCCTTGTTCAGGGGCAGAAGGACATATTTTTTACCTTGTCAGCTCTGGGATTCGAACTTGCAACGCTCTAACCACTAGGCTACCTGCCGCCCCATTAGGGTCAGGGGAGGGTTTGGCCGGGGTAGGCAGTCATTGTAAAATAACAATTTGTTCTTAACTGGCTACACATATTTATAGGGTTTGTGTTCCCACACGGCCATATCTCCATGTTAAAGCGCTTGTTTACGGAAAACAGAAGGATGACAGAGACGACCACCTGTGTGTATGTAACTGGGGAGGATCTGTGTAAACCTACAGTTTATGTATTTTAAAGATAATACAATTGACCTGACTTTTTGTAATGGCGTTACTGGGTATAAATAAAATCACACAATTCACTGGCGACACTAAACGTCTCTCCCCGTTAAGCATCATTCCGGCGTGTTACCATAATTACCAAATTCTACAGCGCGGATGGCTTGACCGAGGATTTTTGTTTGCAGGGTTAAACTAAAGCGTCAGGATTGTAGTTCAGTACGCGGTGTTTATAGCGGAGAACTCTTGGGATTAGGCAGAAAGCCTTGTTGATTAAAGAGTAGGTAATATAAACATAACCATATGTAACATATAGATTTGCATTAGTATACGCATCAAGAGTCCCAGTGCAAAGTTAGCCTACTAGTTGATCTCGAGTATCAGGGATGAGAAAATACACAATGCAACGCGTTCTAGCTAATAGAATGAATGAAATATGCTTATAGCTTAAAAAAGGGAACGAATGAACAACATCGTTACTGTCCTCGGGCAAAAGCTAGCCAATAATTCCCAACTCCAACCTGATCGTGGAGTACCTGCTATTATCAGGGTATTGCATGCCTAGATTCCAAAGGCAATACAATACAATATTTATTTATTTGGGGTTTCCAAATGGAGGGAAGGAATCATCGGTTCCTACCTTCACATTTATTGGGGAGATTAACCCACTCGTCATCTCCCTCTTTCTTCTCCGCTCCTTCGACCAACGCGCTCAATAAAAACACCGTCACGCAAGTAAACCAAATCATTCTGACTAAATGTTGTTGTCTAGTAATTAATAAAACAACAAAATGTCTACAGTATGTCAGACCGTTAGATTCGCTACTTGTACATGTCGCCCTCAACATGTTACTGATTTACATGCTTCACTTCCGCCTTGTGCAGCGCTACATATCACAGCTGGGCCGCTCTGAACCAATCACAGGCAGAGAAGTGGCACCGCTCGACCAATCAGGAAAGGAGACGAGAGGGGTTGTAGCCCTTATGCTCTGGTTACTTTACGCACATATCTAGGATCAGTTTGCGTCCCCAAATGTTTGTGGCGTAATCACGTAGAACATCCAACAGAGGACGCCATTATCTTATTTTTTACACAGCGTCATTTATTTTATTTTACCGCCAGACCTTACATTACACAGTATGTACCCCATCTTCCCGGTTACAGCTCTCCAGGAAGAATACTGGCCAAATATCCTTCCCAACGCCCTTCTATGCCTCCTCAAATCAAAGTTTATTGGTAATGTACACAGATCTGAAGATTGTATTGATTTTATTCTAGCGCCAACAGCGCAGTAAAAATACATAGCAATACAAAACAACACAAAGTTAAAAGAAAGAAATGAAGAAATATCAGAACAAATAATGTGAAAGTTGTCCCGATAACCACTGAAACAACATCCCCCAGATGCAGATCGGTTAAGTCAGATATTCCACGTGGTTAAAGGGGGTAATCTGATGCTAGATCTGTTGCTAAGGGCTACATCAACCCTCAATACCCTTTCTATCCATCCCTCGATCGCTGAAACAACGTTTTATCACTGATCATTCCACCTCTCCATCCATCCATGCGTTCAGTCAATGTAATGTGTTGTTTAGGTATGGACCATTTTACTGCTGTTGTACCAATGACTTACAGTGTAATACAGTCAATGGATGAATCCCACATGGAACCATATTGCCTACATAGGGCACTATGGGGCCCTGGTCTAAAGTAGTGCACTACATAGGGAATAGGGCTCTGGTCTAAAGTAGTGCACTATATAGGGAATAGGGTCCTGGTCTAAAGTAGTGCACTATATAGGGAATAGGGCTCTGGTCTAAAGTAGTGCACTACATAGGGAATAGGGCTCTGGTCTATAGTAGTGCACTATATAGGGAATAGGGCTCTGGTCTAAAGTAGTGCACTATATAGGGAATAGGGCTCTGGTCTATAGTAGTACACTATTAGGGAATAGGGCTCTGGTCTATAGTAGTGCACTATATAGGGAATAGGGCTCTGGTCTAAAGTAGTGCACTATATAGGGAATAGGGCTCTGGTCTATAGTAGTACACTATTAGGGAATAGGGCTCTGGTCTAAAGTAGTACACTATTAGGGAATAGGGCTCTGGTCTATAGTAGTGCACTATATAGGGAATAGGGCTCTGGTCTATAGTAGTGCACTATATAGGGAATAGGGCTCTGGTCTAAAGTAGTGCACTATATAGGGAATAGGGTTCTATAGGGCTCTGGTCTAAAGTAGTGCACTATATAAGGAATAGTGCCCTGGTCAAAAGTAGTGCACTATATAGGGAATAGGGCTCTGGTCTATAGTAGTGCACTATAATAGGGAATAGGGCTCTGGTCTAAAGTAGTGCACTATATAGGGAATAGGGCCCTGGTCTAAAGTAGTGCACTATATAGGGAATAGCGTTCTATAGGGCCCTGGTCTAAAGTAGTGTACTATATAGGGAATAGGGTTCCATAGGGCTCTGGTCTAAAGTAGTGCACTATATAGGGAATAGGGTTCTATAGGGCTCTGGTCTAAAGTAGTGCACTATATAGGGAATGGGATGCCATTTGGGACGTAGGCTATGTGTCGGCGACGTTACTAACAATGATTAATACATTGATTGTTTGGTTTTATATCTAGTTGAGTGGAGGACTCTGATGACCCCATAGGTCAGCCCTGTGTGTGTGTGTGTGTGTGTGTGTGTGTGTGTGTGTGTGTGTGTGTGTGTGTGTGTGTGTGTGTGTGTGTGTGAGTGAGTGAGTGAGTGAGTGAGTGAGTGAGTGAGTGAGTGAGTGAGTGAGTGACTGAGTGACTGAGTGACTGAGTGAGAGACGACTTGACACCCAGAGGGACCCAGGACGACGTGACACCCAGAGTGACCCAGGACGACGTGACACCCAGAGGGACCCAGGACGACGTGACACCCAGAGTGACCCAGGACGACGTGACACCCAGAGGGACCCAGGACGACGTGACACCCAGCGTGACCCAGGACGACGTGACACCCAGAGTGACCCAGGACGACGTGACACCCAGAGGGACCCAGGACGACGTGACACCCAGCGTGACCCAGGACGACGTGACACCCAGAGTGACCCAGGACGACGTGACACCCAGAGTGACCCAGGACGACGTGACACCCAGAGGGACCCAGGACGACGTGACACCCAGAGGGACCCAGGACGACGTGACACCCAGAGGGATCCAGGACGACGTGACACCCAGAGTGACCCAGGACGACGTGACACCCAGCGTGACCCAGGACGACGTGACATCCAGAGGGACCCAGGACGACGTGACACCCAGAGTGAGGACGACGTGACACCCAGAGGGACCCAGGACGACGTGACACCCAGAGTGAGGACGACGTGACACCCAGAGGGACCCAGGACGACGTGACACCCAGAGGGACCCAGGACGACGTGACACCCAGAGGGACCCAGGACGACGTGACACCCAGAGGGACCCAGGACGACGTGACACCCTGAGTGACCCAGGACGACGTGACACCCAGAGGGACCCAGGACGACGTGACACCCAGAGGGACCCAGGACGACGTGACACCCAGAGTGACCCAGGACGACGTGACACCCAGAGGGACCCAGGACGACGTGACACCCAGAGGGACCCAGGACGACGTGACACCCAGCGTGACCCAGGACGACGTGACACCCTGAGTGACCCAGGACGACGTGACACCCAGAGGGACCCAGGACGACGTGACACCCTGAGTGACCCAGGACGACGTGACACCCAGAGGGACCCAGGACGACGTGACACCCAGAGTGACCCAGGACGACGTGACACCCAGAGGGACCCAGGACGACGTGACACCCAGAGGGACCCAGGACGACGTGACACCCTGAGTGACCCAGGACGACGTGACACCCAGAGGGACCCAGGACGACGTGACACCCAGAGGGACCCAGGACGACGTGACACCCAGAGGGACCCAGGACGACGTGACACCCAGAGGGACCCAGGACGACGTGACACCCAGAGGGACCCAGGACGACGTGACACCCAGAGGGACCCAGGACGACGTTACACCCAGAGGGACCCAGGACGACGTTACACCCAGAGGGACCCAGGACGACGTGACACCCAGAGGGACCCAGGACGACGTTACACCCAGAGGGACCCAGGACGACGTGACACCCAGAGTGACCCAGGACGACGTGACACCCAGAGGGACCCAGGACGACGTGACACCCAGAGGGACCCAGGACGACGTGACACCCAGAGGGACCCAGGACGACGTGACACCCAGAGGGAGATTCCATGTGCAACTGGGACAGTAGATTGCGTGTTCCTAAAGACAGACGTGAAATTCCTCATCTGGCCACCAGGGGGGCGCGGTGAGGCTACTCCGGTGTGTACTCTGCATTAGGAGACATCATTGCCATCTGCCCTAACAACCTAATAAACCTCTCTGCTTGTGGGACCATTTTTCTTATTGACCGACAATCTAAAATAAGAGTCACCTCTCTCGAGCCTTTCATTTCATTTTCATTTCATTTCTCTTTTACACAGCAGCTATGGGGAGTTTCATGAAAAATACCAAATTAAATCAAATTATATTTGTCACATCCTTCGTTAACAACAGGTGTAGACTAACAGTGAAATGCTTACTGACGGATCCCTTCCCAACAACGCAGAGAGAAAGATAATAGATAAATTATAGAAAAGTAAAATGCTTATTAATAAAACTATTAATATATAGACAATGAGTAACGATAACCTGGTTATATACCGAGTCGATGTGCAGGAGTATGAGGTATCTGGGGTATATTATATTATTATATTATATATATTATATGTACATATAATTAGGAACAATGTGACAGATAATAAACAGTAGCAGCAGCGAATTTGATGATGAGTCATAAAAGTGGGGGGAGACAGAGAGTGAGAGAGAGGCAGAGAGAGAGAGAGAGAGAGAGAGAATGGGAGAGAGAGAGAAAGAGAGAATGGGAGAGAGAGAGAGAGAGAGGGGGAGAGACAGAGAGAGAGAGAGACAGAGAGAGAATGGGAGAGAGAGAGAGAGAGAGAGAGAAACAGAGAATGGGAGAGAGAGAGAGGGGGAGAGACAGAAAGAGAGAGAGAGACAGAGAGACAGAGAAAGAGAGAGAGAGAGGGAGAGACAGAGAGAGAGAGCGAGAGAGAGAGAGAGACAGAGAGAGAGAAAGATAGAGAGAACATAACATCTATGTACAGTGACACAACTTAGACATACAACCCCCCCCCCCCCTTCTACGTTTTGCATCACACCAGCTGTATTTCTGTACTTCGAAAGTTATATTTACTTACCATATTCAATTGTTTAATCCATTAAATATTGTAAGGTGAGAAAAGTGTACAATATGGGTTGACCTGTAGTCCTATAATTCTACCCTGATCCTCACTAATCATGGAGCTGTATGACAACGGTCCAGCCATCCTGAACCGTGACTCCAGGTTTAAACTACTATGTATGCATATTCTTGATCCCATTTGAAAGGAAACACTATGAAGGTTGTGGAAATGTGAAATTAATGTAGGAGAATATAACACGTTAAATCTGGTAATAAATAATACAAAGAAAATAAACTTTATTTTTTTTGTATTTTTTTTTGTACCATCATCTTTGAAATTGAAGAGAAAAGCCATAATGTATTATTCCAGCCCAGGTGCAATTTAGATTTTGGCCACTAGATGGCAGCAGTGTATGTGCAAAGTGTTAGACTGATCCAATGAACCATTGCATAGCTGTTCAAAATGTTGTATCAAGACTGCCCAAAATGTGCCAAATTGGTTTATTAATAACTTTTCAAGTTCATAACTGTGCACTCTCCTCAAACAATAGCACGGTATTATTTCACTGTAATAGCTACTGTAAATTGGACAGTACAGTTAGATTAACAATAATTGTAGCTTTCTGCCCATATCAGATATGTCTAGGGAAATGTTCTTGTTACTTACAACCTCATGCTAATCGCGTTAGCCTACGTTAGCTCAATCCTGTTACAACCTCATGCTAATCGCGTTAGCCTACGTTAGCTCAATCCTGTTACAACCTCATGCTAATCGCGTTAGCCTACGTTAGCTCAATCCTGTTACAACCTCATGCTAATCGCGTTAGCCTACGTTAGCTCAATCCTGTTACAACCTCATGCTAATCGCGTTAGCCTATGTTAGCTCAATCCTGTTACAACCTCATGCTAATCGCGTTAGCCTACGTTAGCTCAATCCTGTTACAACCTCATGCTAATCGCGTTAGCCTACGTTAGCTCAATCCTGTAGAGGATACAATCCACACATGCTAGCGACCCTCAGGAACAACTACACGGAGGTGACAGTCGTAAATATAGGTGGGTATTACCGACGGTGGCTACCGACCGTGGCTGATATTTAAACATGATACAAATTGTAAAATAAAACGGAGAAAAGCCCAGGCATATAATTAAAACCTAGAAATCATAACTCAGTAGGTTTTGGAGCTGTACTCTCATTTGTTCATGGCTACAGAAGCCTATAGCTTCGGTCTCCAAATGTCATCCCTGCAAGTTATAAGGCGTTTCATAAACTTCACAGTGGGAAAGTTGCTATGCTTCAGTTTGCTGTCATATGACTGGATTTACTGTAACGGTGTTCTTCCTGGGATGAAGGAGAGGACCAAAACGCAGCGCGGCTAGTGTTCAACATGTTTAATAAAGAATAATAACGTGAACACTACAAGCTACAAAACAATAAATGTGAATACCGAAAACAGTCCTATCTGGTGCAGAACACAAAGACAGGAAACAATCACCCACAAACCAACAGTGCAAACAGGCTACCTTAATATGGTTCCCAATCAGAAACAATGACAAACACCTGCCTCTGATTGAGAACCATATTAGGCCAAACAACGAACCCAACATAGAAACACAAAACATAGAATGCCCACCCAACTCACGTCCTGACCAACTAAACAAAGACTAAACAAAGGAAATAAGGTCAGGAACGTGACATTTACATTTTGTCTCCAGGGATCAGAAGGTAAACTAGATCTAAAACAAATGTCATTTATATTTAAAATCCCCTTTACTCATTTACCGAGCTACTATCAATAACGCTTATCAATTTGTAAATGACAGGGCGTGGAGAACGGTGTCGATGTGGTTCCGCTTGGAACCCACAGGTTGCCCGACCTTAGTCCTGCCACACCTTCATTTCTTTGATCGCCATCCCCAGCGAATAACGGGTCAATAGCATGATATTCTCCTGATCAGAACACGCGTACAGAGAAAAGTGGATAAAAAAGGGAATTACGTTCCAACTTCGGTCAGAACCGGGCCCCTATCAGAAGAGAAACTGTAACGCAGTCAGCAGTCAGCCATGCAACAGAAAGAGAGAGAGAAAGGGGAGAGGGCAGAGAGAGAGGGAGAGAGAGGGGTAGAAAGTAAGGAAGAGAGAGGAGTAGAAAGTAAGGGAGAGAGAGGGGTAGAAAGTAAGGAAGAGAGAGGAGTAGAAAGTAAGGGAGAGAGAGGGGTAGAAAGTAAGGGAGAGAGAGGTGTAGAAAGTAAGGGAGAGAGAGGAGTAGAAAGTAAGGGAGAGAGAGGAGTAGAAAGTAAGGGAGAGAGAGGTGTAGAAAGTAAGGGAGAGACAGAGAGAGAGGAGTAGAAAGTAAGGGAGAGAGAGGAGTAGAAAGTAAGGGAGAGAGAGGTGTAGAAAGTAAGGGAGAGAGAGGAGTAGAAAGTAAGGGAGAGAGAGGTGTAGAAAGTAAGGGAGAGAGAGGTGTAGAAAGTAAGGGAGAGACAGAGAGAGAGGAGTAGAAAGTAAGGAAGAGGGAGGGGTAGAAAGTAAGGGAGAGAGAGGAGTAGAAAGTAAGGGAGAGAGAGGAGTAGAAAGTAAGGGAGAGAGAGAAAGGGGAGAGGAGAGAGAGGAGTAGAAAGTAAGGGAGAGAGAGGAGTAGAAAGTAAGGGAGAGAGAGGAGTAGAAAGTAAGGGAGAGAGAGAGAAAGGGGAGAGGAGAGAGAGGTGTAGAAAGTAAGGGAGAGAGAGGTGTAGAAAGTAAGGGAGAGAGGTGTAGAAAGTAAGGGAGAGAGAGGTGTAGAGAATGTAAGGGAGAGAGAGGAGTAGAAAGTAAGGAAGAGCGAGAGAAAGGGGAGAGGAGAGAGAGAGAGGGAGAAAGTAAGGGAGAGAGAGGGGGAGAAAGTAAGGGAGAGAGAGAAAGGGGAGAGGAGAGAGAGGAGTAGAAAGTAAGGGAGAGAGAGGAGTAGAAAGTAAGGGAGAGAGAGGAGTAGAAAGTAAGGGAGAGAGAGAGAAAGGGGAGAGGAGAGAGAGGTGTAGAAAGTAAGGGAGAGAGGTGTAGAAAGTAAGGGAGAGAGAGGTGTAGAGAATGTAAGGGAGAGAGAGGAGTAGAAAGTAAGGAAGAGCGAGAGAAAGGGGAGAGGAGAGAGAGAGAGGGAGAAAGTAAGGGAGAGAGAGGGGGAGAAAGTAAGGGAGAGAGAGAGAAAGGGGAGAGGAGAGAGAGAGAGGGAGAGAGGAGTAGAAAGTAAGGGGCACTTTAGATTGCCCGAGCTAAGGAGAGGACAGGAATGGTCTCTACAAACAGAAGCACTACACTGTACGAGCAAGCATTGGAGAAGAGGAGATAAGAGTTGAGGAGTCATATGAAATGTTTTTTTATCTTGGATTTGTATTTTTTCCCCAATTAGCTTTAGATTGAACTTCTCGTGCTTTAAACCAACAGTTCTTGAATTCCTGATCCCAACCACGCTCGCACATACCCACCCCCCCCTTCTCTCTCTCTCTTTTTCCGTCTCACTCTCTCTCCTCCTCCTCTTCCCTCTCTCTCTCTCTCTCTCTCTCTCTCTCTCTCTCTCTCTCGCTCCTAGTGACAAGTGTTATGTATTGAATTATCCCGGCGTTCCCAGTCTCAGAGGTCAGGTTTGATTCTCCAGAGCTAACATTCCCAATGGACGACTGGAGCGCCGCTGACCAGAATATCTGAATGAAAGACTTCGGTCCTGGATTTTAACTAATTCTTCTCTTGTGGATAATTGGACCTTGTAGATTGGTGAAGGAAAATCACTGGGAATAACTTTGGGAATAACTTTGGGATTTGCAGAATAATCTTTAGAACCATTTTGGCCATTCTTTGTCCTCCTCTTCAGGCCTTGTGTCGATTCTTCTAGAGTTGAATAGCTTCTCTGTGTCGTTGCCATCAAAATCCTTCAATCAAGGGATAGATATAGCAGGGGAGCAGATAGGTAAGTAGAACAGGGGTGTATTGCCCCCTGGGTGAATCCTAGCGGAGCGATGCTGGAGGGGAAAAAGAAGAACGGAGTTGTCTGTACCATCAGCAGCGCCAATAACAACCAGACCCCTTCCACTATCCCAAACACTGTTGATGCAGCACGCCGGTGAGTCAATGAAGGACGGGGGTCGGGGCTTGTGGAATAACTGGGAGGAAAATGCAGTTCACGCAGGGGGGTTTGTTTACAGGCCTGTGTTTCTGTTTTTCAGTGGAGGGACTTGGTGTTGAATGAATATAGTGGTTGGAATGATAACATTTGTCTTCATTTGTCTGTCTAACTTTGGTGGAATTTAGTTACTTCATGTTAGGTGTTTTTTGTTTCTGTTTGTCATTAACAGTTTATGTTGTTTGTCAAACTTCACGCAGAAGTCATAATCGTACCGTAAACACTGTGTTATCGTACCGTAAACACTGCGTTATCATACCCTAAACACTGTGTTATCATACCGTAAACACTGTGTTATCATACCGTAAACACTGTGTTATCATACCGTAAACACTGTGTTATCATACCCTAAACACTGCGTTATCATACCGTAAACACTGTGTTATCATACCCTAAACACTGTGTTATCATACCGTAAACACTGTGTTATCATACCGTAAACACTGTGTTATCATACCGTAAACACTGCGTTATCATACCGTAAACACTGTGTTATCATACCGTAAACACTGTGTTATCATACCCTAAACACTGTGTTATCATACCGTAAAGACTGTGTTATCATACCGTAAACACTGTGTTATCATACCCTAAACACTGTGTTATCATACCGTAAACACTGTAATATCATACCGTAAAGACTGTGCTATCATACCGTAAACACTGTGTTATCATACCGTAAACACTGTGTTATCATACTGTAAACACTGTGTTATCATACCGTAAACACTGTGGTATCATACCGTAAACACTGTGTTATCATACCGTAAACACTGTGTTATCATACCGTAAACACTGTGGTATCATACCGTAAACACTGTGTTATCATACCGTAAACACTGTGTTATCGTACCGTAAACACTGTGTTATCATACCGTAGACACTGCGTTATCATAGCGTAAACACTGTGTTATCTCTGAACGTATAAATACTGTAAACAGAACGTGAACCAATCCATGTCTCTAGACGGAAACCCAAACCCCTAAAGCTTGGTGCTGAGCTTGACAGAACAGCCCGGAACATTGTCTGGTGACAGACCAATAGCTACATATGTACAGTATTGTAGTGAAATATGTGACCGGACTCAACGTAGTAGTAAACGCCATAGATTGAGTGATCTGATTTGTGTGTTAGTTCTGCGTGCGAAAGCTCCGAGTTAAATTGATCTGAGTTTGATGTGAGTCAAGACCGTTGTAGTTCACGTTTTGCTCTGTCTGGTTTTCTCACAGACCTGTCGGTGTGTCTGGTTTTCTCACAGACCTGTCGGTGTGTCTGGTTTTCTCACAGACCTGTCGGTGTGTCTGGTTTTCTCACAGACCTGTCGGTCTGTCTGGTTTTCTCACAGACCTGTCGGTCTGTCTGGTTTTCTCACAGACCTGTCGGTGTGTCTGGTTTTCTCACAGACCTGTCGGTGTGTCTGGTTTTCTCACAGACCTGTCGGTGTGTCTGGTTTTCTCACAGACCTGTCGGTGTGTCTGGTTTTCTCACAGACCTGTCGGTCTGTCTGGTTTTCTCACAGACCTGTCGGTGTGTCTGGTTTTCTCACAGACCTGTCGGTGTGTCTGGTTTTCTCACAGACCTGTCGGTGTGTCTGGTTTTCTCACAGACCTGTCGGTGTGTCTGGTTTTCTCACAGACCTGTCGGTGTGTCTGGTTTTCTCACAGACCTGTCGGTGTGTCTGGTTTTCTCACAGACCTGTCGGTGTGTCTGGTTTTCTCACAGACCTGTCGGTGTGTCTGGTTTTCTCACAGACCTGTCGGTGTGTCTGGTTTTCTCACAGACCTGTCGGTCTGTCTGGTTTTCTCACAGACCTGTCGGTCTGTCTGGTTTTCTCACAGACCTGTCGGTGTGTCTGGTTTTCTCACAGACCTGTCGGTGTGTCTGGTTTTCTCACAGACCTGTCGGTGTGTCTGGTTTTCTCACAGACCTGTCGGTGTGTCTGGTTTTCTCACAGACCTGTCGGTCTGTCTGGTTTTCTCACAGACCTGTCGGTCTGTCTGGTTTTCTCACAGACCTGTCGGTGTGTCTGGTTTTCTCACAGACCTGTCGGTGTGTCTGGTTTTCTCACAGACCTGTCGGTGTGTCTGGTTTTCTCACAGACCTGTCGGTCTGTCTGGTTTTCTCACAGACCTGTCGGTGTGTCTGGTTTTCTCACAGACCTGTCGGTGTGTCTGGTTTTCTCACAGACCTGTCGGTCTGTCTGGTTTTCTCACAGACCTGTCGGTCTGTCTGGTTTTCTCACAGACCTGTCGGTGTGTCTGGTTTTCTCACAGACCTGTCGGTCTGTCTGGTTTTCTCACAGACCTGTCGGTCTGTCTGGTTTTCTCACAGACCTGTCGGTGTGTCTGGTTTTCTCACAGACCTGTCGGTGTGTCTGGTTTTCTCACAGACCTGTCGGTCTGTCTGGTTTTCTCACAGACCTGTCGGTCTGTCTGGTTTTCTCACAGACCTGTCGGTGTGTCTGGTTTTCTCACAGACCTGTCGGTGTGTCTGGTTTTCTCACAGACCTGTCGGTCTGTCTGGTTTTCTCACAGACCTGTCGGTGTGTCTGGTTTTCTCACAGACCTGTCGGTGTGTCTGGTTTTCTCACAGAGCTCAGACCTGTCGGTGTGTCTGGTTTCCTCACAGAGCTCAGACCTGTCGGTGTGTCTGGTTTTCTCACAGAGCTCAGACCTGTCGCTGTGTCTGGCTTCCTCACAGAGCTCAGACCTGTCGGTGTGTCTGGCTTCCTCACAGAGCTCAGACCTGTCGGTGTGTCTGGCTTCCTCACAGAGCTCAGACCTGTCGGTGTGTCTGGCTTCCTCACAGAGCTCAGACCTGTCGGTGTGTCTGGCTTCCTCACAGAGCTCAGACCTGTCGGTGTGTCTGGCTTCCTCACAGAGCTCAGACCTGTCGGTGTGTCTGGCTTCCTCACAGAGCTCAGACCTGTCGGTGTGTCTGGCTTCCTCACAGAGCTCAGACCTGTCGGTGTGTCTGGCTTCCTCACAGAGCTCAGACCTGTCAGTGTGTCTCTTCTTTCACACGGATCAATCCTGGGACCAATCGTTTGTAGTGCTTTCGCTGAAAGGCGTATTTGAAATCAGACACTTTGGTGGGATTAGCAACACGATTACCTTTAAAATGATATAAGACACATGAATGTCTGAGGAATTTTAATTATGAGATTTCTGGTTTTTGAATTTGGCGCCCTGCACTTTGTTTTGTTTGTGTCATATCGATCCCGTTACCGGGACTGCAGCCATAGGAAGTTAATAAAAAATATAAAAAAACGGTTGATATATTTCAACCTGTCACGCCCTGGCCTTAGTATTCTTTGTTTTCATTATTATTTTAGTTAGGTCAGGGTGTGACATGGGGAATGTATGTGTTTTGGTTTGTCTAGGGGTTTTGTACGTTTATGGGTCAGTGTCTTGTCTAGGTGTTTGTATGTCTATGGCTGCCTAGATTGGTTCTCAATTAGAGGCAGCTGTGGTTCATTGTCTCTGATTGAGAGACATATTTAAGGCAGCCATAGGCATTTGGGTTTTGTGGGTAATTGTCTATGTTGAACGTTTGTTGCTTGTCATTGCACTTACGTCGTTAGCTTCACGGTCCTTTGTTGTTTTTTTGTTTAGTTTGTATTCAGTGTTCGTTTTCGTGTTTTTCTCTTCTCTTAATAAAAAGAGATGTATTTTGCACACGCTGCGCCTTGGTCCTCTCTCTCTCCGCAAGCCGATCGTGACACAACCTGATGAGAACGAGGAGTATAAACCCTTTGATGCAAGAGTGTATTTGAGAAGACGAAGAAAACCTAGCTGTGAATATCTGACAAAATGTCACCAAGTAAAGAGACCGGCCTCCCAACATAAAAACCAGAATACTAAATTAGTGGACCTTTACTACTCTTGTTTTAACGGACCGATACGGCCGTCTGCAGCGCCCTCGTTCCCAAGGCTATGAGAACAGGAGTTAAAATAGGGTTGTCAAGAACTCCTATATCAGTGTTTCTCAAACTCCTGTCGTGTGTCGGTCTGTGTGATGTTGTCTGCCAATCACTGAGACGGGTTACCTCAGCGGTTTTCAAACTGGGGATTAGGGTTCCTCGGAGTTACAGCAGGCGGTCTGCATTTTGATTTGTTTAGCTACAACAGAATATCACCGTGGATACCATTTCTTATGTCTCTTGCGTCCAATATGATAGTTTCACGAGGTAGTTTCGCAAGCCAATGCTATCTAGCGTTAGCACAATGGCTGGAAGTCAAGGGAACACTTTGCATGCTAAAGAAGTAGATAAATGGCTTCATTGCCAAAATCTCCAACTATCCCTTTAATATGGAGGAAATTACAGGGTTTTTTCTGTCTAGAAAATTCTTAGGCGGGCCATTTAAGTGGTAATATTGGGGACGTAAAAAGCATGGAGAAAAGATATTGAACTATATATCTTTTTTTAATAATACCATCTTTGAAAACTAACAATCAAATAAAAGCTAGACAGTCAGGGCGAATAATAAAATAAAATACAAACGGGTGTTCAGTGCACATACAGACATGTTGATATAATGTTTGAGCAGAAAAACACAGCAGTAACCATGGTTAAATGCATTTATTGCAAGAAATGTGCTTTAAAACAGCAAAATTGTCTCTCAGCTGCATGGAAAAATGTGTAGAATTGCAGAAAATATGCTTTACAGCAGCAACACTTCCTCTCTGACGCCAAGATACCTTTCTAGCTAACAGGCTATGCTAAAGTTTACACTTCCTCTCGGATGCCAAGATACCTTTCTAGCTAACAGGCTATGCTAAAGTTTACACTTCCTCTCCGACGCCAAGATACCTTTCTAGCTAACAGGCTATGCTAGTTTACACTTCCTCTCTGACGCCAAGATACCTTTCTAGCTAACAGGCTATGCTAAAGTTTACACTTCCTCTCGGATGCCAAGATACCTTTCTAGCTAACAGGCTATGCTAAAGTTTACACTTCCTCTCCGACGCCAAGATACCTTTCTAGCTAACAGGCTATGCTAGTTTACACTTCCTCTCTGACGCCAAGATACCTTTCTAGCTAACAGGCTATGCTAAAGTTTACACTTCCTCTCCGACGCCAAGATACCTTTCTAGCTAACAGGCTATGCTAAAGTTTACACTTCCTCTCCGACGCCAAGATACCTTTCTAGCTAACAGGCTATGCTAAAGTTTACACTTCCTCTCCGACGCCAAGATATCTTTCTAGCTAACAGGCTATGCTAAAGTTTACACTTCCTCTCCGACGCCAAGATACCTTTCTAGCTAACAGGCTATGCTAAAGTTTACACTTCCTCTCCGATGCCAAGATACCTTTCTAGCTAACAGGCTATGCTAAAGTTTACACTTCCTCTCCGACGCCAAGATACCTTTCTAGCTAACAGGCTATGCTAAAGTTTACACTTCCTCTCCGACGCCAAGATACCTTTCTAGCTAACAGGCTATGCTAAAGTTTACACTTCCTCTCCGACGCCAAGATACCTTTCTAGCTAACAGGCTATGCTAAAGTTTACACTTCCTCTCCGACGCCAAGATACCTTTCTAGCTAACAGGCTATGCTAAAGTTTACACTTCCTCTCCGACGCCAAGATACCTTTCTAGCTAACAGGCTATGCTAAAGTTTACACTTCCTCTCCGATGCCAAGATACATTTCTAGCTAACAGGCTATGCTAAAATTTACACTTCTTCTTCCCATGAACTGTGGGGAAATCAAAATAATGAAACTGTCACACAAATCTATTCATTATAAAATGTTAATTACTTGCTATTGTCATTCATCGGATAATAAGACAAGACATTGTATATTTTTGAGGCCAACATATGTGGGTCCCTGGGACGCTGGTTAACCTGGGAGGGATCCCTGAGCAGGAAAAGGTTGAACTGACCCTTTTAATTAAGTCAGTACTACAGTGTTCTGTAGTTTGAGTTCTACAGTGCTATGTAGTTTGACTTCTACAGTGCTATGTAGTTTGAGGTCTACAATAATATGCAGCTTGCTGGTCCCTGACACAAGAGGGATTGTAGCTTGCTGGTCCTTGACACTAGAGGGATTGTAGCTTGCTGGTCCCTGATAAGATTGAGAAACACTGCCCTACATAGGCAGACGTGTGTGTCCTCCGCACAGTTAGGAAAGAGGCTGAGAGAACAGTATGCTCTGGAGCAGTGTCAGTGACATTTACTGTCGGGAAAACTCAGGAGGCTCAGACTGCAGACGTGGGGAAAGGTCTTTGAGATGCAATACGATTTTAGGAATTCCAGCTACGTGGATTTGGGTGGGCAGAATGTTTGAATGAATAGAATTGGAATCGATTCAATAAAGATCTACGGTTTGAATGTTACCTAGCAACTAACACACAGGACTCCTTTCAGTTCAGTTTCAGTGACAGAAGCAACAGAGATCAACGGAGAATAGAGACACACAGTGATACAAGTCATTTTTTATTATTTTATTTCATATTTATTTAACCAGGTAGGCCCGTTGAGAACAAGTTCTCATTTACAACTGCAACCTGGCCAAGATTAAGCAAAGCAGTGTGACACAAACAACAACACAGAGTTACACATGGAATAAACAAACATACAATCAATAACACATTAGAAAAATATATATACAGTGTGTAAAACTTAAGTAAGATTATGGAGGTAAAGGCAATAAATAGGCCGTAGTGGTGAAATAATTACAATTTGGCAATTAAACACTGGAGTGATAGATGTGCAGAAGATGAACGTGCAAGTAGAGATACTGGGGTGCAAAAGAACAACAAAATAAATAACAATATGGGGATGAGGTAGTTGGGTTTAAAATACATTTTTATGAGTGTTGGGGGGACGTAATAATATGTTGTGTGTCAGGCATCTCTAAGGTAAACAGAGCACCAAACGCTAAACTCCTTTCTGTCAGGCATCTCTAATGTAAACAGAGCACCAAACGCTAAACTCCTTTCTGTCAGGCATCTCTAAGGTAAACAGAGCACCAAACGCTAAACTCCTTTCTGTCAGGCATCTCTAATGTAAACAGAGCACCAAACGCTAAACTCCTTTCTGTCAGGCATCTCTAATGTAAACAGAGCACCAAACGCTAAACTCCTTTCTGTCAGGCATCTCTAAGGTAAACAGAGCACCAAACGCTAAACTCCTTTCTGTTAGGCATCTCTAAGGTACACATTTGAGCACCAACCACTCAACATTTTCAGGGAAGCTAGAAACCAATATACACAGGCAGTTAGAAAAGCCAAGGCTAGCTTTTTCAAGCAGAGATTTGTTTCCTGCAACACAAACTCCAAAAAGTTCTGGGACACTGTAAAGTCCATGGAGAATAAGAGCACCTCCTCCCAGCTGCCCACTGCACTGAGGCTAGGAAACACTGTCACCACCGATAAATCCACTATAATTGAGAATTTCAATAAGCGTTTTTCTACGGCTGGCCATGCTTTCCACCTGGCTACCCCTACCCTGGTCAACAACCCTGCACCCCCACAGCAACCCGCCAAAGCCCCCACCATTTCTCCTTCTCCCAAATCCAGTCAGCTGATGTTCTGAAAGAGCTGCAAAATCTGGACCCCTACAAATCAGCCGGGCTAGATAATCTGGACCCTCTCTTTCTAAAATGATCTGCTGAAATTGTTGCCACCCCTATTACTAGCCTGTTCAACCTCTCTTTTGTATCGTCTGAGATTCCCAAAGATTGGAAAGCAACTGCAGTCATCCCCCTCTTCAAAAGGGGTGACACTAGACCCAAACTGCTACAGACCTACAGTGGGGAGAACAAGTATTTGATACACTGCCGATTTTGCAGGTTTTCCTACTTACAAAGCATGTAGAGGTCTGTAATTTTTATCATAGGTACACTTCAACTGTGAGAGACGGAATCTAAAACAAAAATCCAGAAAATCACATTGTATGATTTTTAAGTAATTCATTTGCATTTTATTGCATGACATAAGTATTTGATCACCTACCAACCAGTAAGAATTCCGGCTCTCACAGACCTGTTAGTTTTTCTTTAAGAAGCCCTCCTGTTCTCCACTCATTACCTGTATTAACTGCACCTGTTTGAACTCGTTACCTGTATAAAAGACACCTGTCCACACACTCAATCAAACAGACTCCAACCTCTCCACAATGGCCAAGACCAGAGAGCTGTGTAAGGACATCAGGGATAAAATTGTAGACCTGCACAAGGCTGGGATGGGCTACAGGACAATAGGCAAGCAGCTTGGTGAGAAGGCAACAACTGTTGGCGCAATTATTAGAAAATAGAAGAAAATAGAAGAAGTTCAAGATGATGGTCAATCACCCTCGGTCTGGGGCTCCATGCAAGATCTCACCTCGTGGGGCATCAATGATCATGAGGAAGGTGAGGGATCAGCCCAGAACTACACGGCAGGACCTGGTCAATGACCTGAAGTGAGCTGGGACCACAGTCTCAAAGAAAACCATTAGTAACACACTACGCCGTCATGGATTAAAATCCTGCAGCGCACACAAGGTCCCCCTGCTCAAGCAGGCGCATGTCCAGGCCCGTCTGAAGTTTGCCAATGACCATCTGGATGATCCAGAGGAGGAATGGGAGAAGGTCATGTGGTCTGATGATTCAAAAATAGAGCTTTTTGGTCTAAACTCCACTCGCCGTGTTTGGAGGAAGAAGAAGGATGAGTACAACCCCAAGAACACCATCCCAACCGTGAAGCATGGAGGTGGAAACATCATTCTTTGGGGATGCTTTTCTGCAAAGGGGACAGGACGACTGCACCGTATTGAGGGGAGGATGGATGGGGCCATGTATTGCGAGATCTTAGCCAACAACCTCCTTCCCTCAGTAAGAGCATTGATGATGGGTCGTGGCTGGGTCTTCCAGCATGACAACGACCCGAAACACACAGCCAGGGCAACTAAGGAGTGGCTCCGTAAGAAGTATCTCAAGGTCCTGGAGTGGCCTAGCCAGTCTCCAGACCTGAACCCAATAGAAAATCTTTGGAGGGAGCTGAAAGTCCGTATTGCCCAGCGACAGCCCCGAAACCTGAAGGATCTGGAGAAGGTCTGTATGGAGGAGTGGGCCAAAATCCCTGCTGCAGTGTGTGCAAACCTGGTCAAGAACTACAGGAAACGTATGATCTCTGTAATTGCAAACAAAGGATTCTGTACCAAATATTAAGTTCTGCTTTTCTGATGTATCAAATACTTATGTCATGCAATAAAATGCTAATTAATTACTTAAAAATCATACAATGTGATTTTCGGGATTTTTGTTTTAGATTCCGTCTCTCACAGTTGAAGTGTACCTATGATAAAAATTACAGACCTATACATGCTTTGTAAGTAGGAAAATCTGCAAAATCAGCAGTGTATCAAATACTTGTTCTCCCCACTGTATATCTATCCTACCCTGCCTTTCTAAGGTCTTCGAAAGCCAAGTCAACAAACAGATTACCGACCATTTCGAATCCCACCGTACCTTCTCCGCTATGCAGTCTGGTTTCAGAGCTGGTCATGGGTGCACCTCAGCCACGCTCAAGGTCCTAAACGATATCTTAACCGCCATCGATAAGAAACAATACTGTGCAGCTGTATTCATTGACCTGGCCAAGGCTTTCGACTCTGTCAATCACCACATCCTCATCGGCAGACTCGACAGCCTTGGTTTCTCAAATGATTGCCTCGTCTGGTTCACCAACTACTTCTCTGATAGAGTTCAGTGTGTCAAATCGGAAGGTCTGTTGTCCGGGCCTCTGGCAGTCTCTATGGGGGTGCCACAGGGTTCAATTCTCGGGCCGACTCTCTTCTCTGTATACATCAATGATGTTGCTCTTGCTGCTGGTGATTCTCTGATCCACCTCTACGCAGACGACACCATTCTGTAAACTTCTGGCCCTTCTTTGGACACTGTGTTAACTTCTTCGGGGTAGGGGGCAGCATTTTCACTTTTGGATAGATAGCATGCCCAAATTCAACTGCCTGCTACTCATCCCCAGAGTATCAGATATGCATATTATTAGTAGATGTGGATAGAAAACACTCTGAAGTTTTTAAAACTGTTTGAATCATGTCTGTGAGTATAACAGAACTTATGTAGCAGGCAAAACCCCGAGGACAAAACATTCAGAATATATTTATTTTTAGGTCACTGTCTTTTCAATGATTTTTCATTGGGACACAAGATTTCTAAGGGACTTGTTTGCAGTTCCTACCGCTTCCACTGGATGTCACCAGTCTTTGGAAATTGGTTGAGGTTTTTCCTTTGTAAAATGAAGAAGTACGGCCATCTTAAATGAGAGTCACTTGAAGTAAATTGTTTGAGAGGCCATTACCAGAAAAGTTGCATCAGTTTGTTTTCTTTTTGTATTGAACACAGATCATCCCGTCTTCAATTTGATCAATTATTAACGTTTAAAAATACCTAACGTTGTATTACAAAAGTAGTTTGTTGGAAGCTGTGTTTTTCTGGATGAAACGCGCCAAATAAATTGACATTTTGGATATACAGTGGGGAGAACAAGTATTTGACACACTGCCGATTTTGCAGGTTTTCCTACTTACAAAGAATGTAGAGGTCTGTAATTTTTATCATAGGTACACTTCAACTGTGAGAGACGGAAGCCCCAGACCGAGGGTGATTGACCGTCATCTTGAACTTCTTCCATTTTCTAATAATTGCGCCAACAGTTTTTGCCTTCTCACCAAGCTGCTTGCCTATTGGCCTGTAGCCCATCCCAGCCTTGTGCAGGTCTACAATTTTATCCCTGATGTCCTTACACAGCTCTCTGGTCTTGGGCATTGTGGAGAGGTTGGAGTCTGTTTGATTGAGTGTGTGGACAGGTGTCTTTTATACAGGTAACGAGTTCAAACAGGTGCAGTTAATACAGGTAATGAGTGGAGAACAGGAGGGCTTCTTAAAGAAAAACTAACAGGTCTGTGAGAACCGGAATTCTTACTGGTTGGTAGGTGTTCAAATACTTATGTCATGCAATAAAATGCACCGATCCCATAGAGCAGGGGTGTCAAACTCATTCCACGGAGGGCCTAGTGTCTGCAGGTTTTTGGTTTTTCCTTTCAATAAAGCCCTAGACAACCAGGTGTGGGGAGTTCCTAACTAATTAGTGATGTTAATTCATCAATCAAGTACAAGGGAGGAGCGAAAACCCGCAGACACTCGGCCCCCCGTGGAATGAGTTGGACACCTGTGCCATAGAGGTTTTAATGCTATTAGCCCATATAAATATATTGAATAACAGATTCATACAGAGGAAAACAGATAGTCCAGAAAAATACATCTAAAAGGAAATGTGTTTTGAAGTGTCTGTCCTAAATCTGAGAGATATAAGAAAGCTTTAAACATTTTCTTTACCATGGAATTATCAGTATACATTTAACATGGAAATGCCGCATTCACTTCCATTCATTTTCCGGCCAGGTACTGGGTCACCATCAGACGAGTCACATGACACTTGTAGAGCAAAATGGAGAACCTCATCTAGTTCCAGAGAGAGTCTCATCTCCAAACTATTCGGACGCTACAGACATTTTCGTGAGAAGACCGATTTTCGGGACATCTCCTTCCACCCCAGATATCTCTAGCTTAAACAGACAGATTTTTTTATGGAGGATTAGTTATTATGCTAATTTGATTTCCACGTGGGCGCGGACATCGACTCTAGGTTAAAATAGAGCAGATTTACCATGCAGCCACAGCCTCCAACATTACAGCCTCTGGTCAACATGACCTACCCTTCATAACAGGCTGTGTGTCTGTGTAGTTGGATATTGTTTTGCTTTTGGACAATGACCATTAGTTGTATTCATAAAATACCTAGTTGCCTGTTGTATCTAGTGACTGTTCCATCTCTCAAGCTTTGTCAACAAGTGTTTTAATGCATCAGTCTAATTGCTTAATTTGTGTAAATACAAAGAAAAAGCCTTATTGAACTGATAGTGGAATGTAGAACATAGAACATGGAATTATGGAACCACAGAACAGGAAACATAGAACATGGAATTATGGAACCACAGAACAGGAAACATAGAACTCTGGAACCACGACACCGCAGAATATGAAACACAGAACCACAAAGAGCATATAACTATGGAACCAAATAGAACGTAGAACAAGGAACTATGAACTAATAGGTTGAAACAGTACTAGTGAATCATAGTGCAGCTATTCTGAGACATGGATGAGACGGATCATCAGATATAGATGTGTTTATAGTAAGGCTCTCTCTGATCCAGCAATCTGGTCGCTGTTATAAGACAAGACATACTTCATCTCTCAATGAGAGAGAGAGAGAGAGACAGAGACAGAGACAGAGAGAGAGAGAGAGAAAGAGAGAGAGAGAGAGAGAGAGAGAGAGAGAGAGAGACCTTGGCTGAGAACAGAAACTCTGACCTTGTTGTGCATTCTAAAAATGACACAATTTACGAGGCCTCTTCAAGTTCACACTAGTGTTTTACAGTGCTCTGTCCTCCATGTTGTTATGTGACCTGCTCTGCTCCACCTGTTAGTTTTCCAAAGTTGCATTTAGTTCAATAAAATGCTCTGCAGTTCCATAGAGTTGCATTTAGTTCCATAGAATGCTCTGCAGTTCCATAGAGTTGCATTTAGTTCCATAGAATGCTCTGCAGTTCCATAGAGTTGCATTTAGTTCCATAGAATCCTCTGCAGTTCCATAGAGTTGCATTTAGTTCCATAGAATGCTCTGCAGTTCCATAGAGTTGCATTTAGTTCCATAGAATGCTCTGCAGTTCCATAGAGTTGCATAGAAGGCTCTAAGGCTGCATAAGGCCTTTTCACACCTCATGGTTCTTAGCCCCAGGCTAGGACTGGCCTTGGGCTAGCTTATCCCATATCCATATGTAACGGATGTGAAATGGCTAGCTAGTTAGCGGGTACGCGCTAATAGCGTTTCAATCAGTTACGTCACTTGCTCCGAAACCTAGAAGTAGTGTTTCCCCTTGCTCTGCAAGGGCCGCGGCTTTTGTGGAGCGATGGGTAACGACGCTTCGTGGGTGACCGTTGTTGATGTGTGCAGAAGGTCCCTGGTTCGCGCCCGTGTCGGGGCGAGGGGACGGTTTAAAGTTATACTGTTACACATACAAGCATGGGGCGGCAGGTAGCCTAGTGGTTAGAGTGTTGGACTAGTAACCGGAAGGTTGCAAGATCGAATCCCCGAGCTGACAAGGTAAACATCTGTCGTTCTGCCCCTGAACAAGGCAGTTGACCCACTGTTCCCCGGTAGGCCGTCATTGTAAATAAGAATTTGTTCTTCACTGACTTGCCTAGTTAAATAAAGGTAAAAAATAAAATGTGTTAACCCTGGGCTAAGCTTTAGCTCTGAGCTAAGGATTCACACTTGCTGTATCCTAGTCCAGGGCTAACGGACAAACACAGCACGCGACCAATGTCTCCTGAAGGGGCATTAATGCAGGGTTATTACATTTAAGTCAAAGCCCGCAACATTCAGTCCCCGCCCGAACTCAAAATCAGAAATACAGTAACTTCCTCCCGTAAGTAAGCTGCTTGTCTCTTGTCTGTCCCTGGCTCCTCACTGGCCCTGCTCCGTGTGTGAGTAACCATAGCAACAGCTCTGTTGTGTGCTGATCCTCCCCTGAGAGAGCAGCTGTTAGCTGACATTAGCTAGCTACTTTTTCGTCAATCAAAACTCAGACAAAACTAATTTGAGATAATCTCTCCTGTTGACTCAGACAATGTTTTGATCTCTGGGGTAGCCTAAACAAGAGTGTCAGGTGTCACACGGGTATGTAAATTAAGTGAAAGTGTAGCTTTTGTTATTGGACAGTGAAAATTCTATGCGTTTTTCTTGACCGTTTCATACTGGCTGTTTTGGCACCGTGTTTCTGGGGCTAACCCCCGAAAAGTCAGGTGCTTACCCTGCTCTGGAGCACTGCCAGCTAGCCCTGAGCTAAGATCGGTGGTAGCCCAATTTAGAATTTAGTATGTTTACAGTTCTACACAGCTCTTCAGAGTTCCATAGAATGTTTTACAGTTCTACACAGCTCTTCAGAGTTCCATAGAATGTTTTACAGTTCTACACAGCCCCTCAGAGTTCCATAGAATGTTTTACAGTTCTACACAGCCCCTCAGAGTTCCATAGAATGTTTTACAGTTCTACACAGCTCTTCAGAGTTCCATAGAATGTTTTACAGTTCTACACAGCTCTTCAGAGTTCCATAGAATGTTTTACAGTTCTACACAGCTCTTCAGAGATCCGTAGAATGTTTTACAGTTTTACACAGCCCCTCAGAGATCCATAGAATGTTTTACAGTTCTACACAGCTCTTCAGAGTTCCATAGAATGTTTTACAGTTCTACACAGCTCCTCAGAGTTCCATAGAATGTTTTACAGTTCTACACAGCCCCTCGTAGTTCCATAGAATGTTTTACAGTTCTACACAGCTCTTCAGAGATCCGTAGAATGTTTTACAGTTCTACACAGCTCTTCAGAGTTCCATAGAATGTTTTACAGTTCTACACAGCTCTTCAGAGATCCATAGAATGTTTTACAGTTCTACACAGCTCTTCAGAGATCCATAGAATGTTTTACAGTTCTACACAGCCCCTCAGAGTTCCATAGAATGTTTTACAGTTCTACACAGCTCTTCAGAGTTCCATAGAATGTTTTACAGTTCTACACAGCTCTTCAGAGTTCCATAGAATGTTTTACAGTTCTACACAGCTCTTCAGAGATCCATAGAATGTTTTACAGTTCTACACAGCTCTTCAGAGATCCATAGAATGTTTTACAGTTCTACACAGCCCCTCAGAGTTCCATAGAATGTTTTACAGTTCTACACAGCTCCTCAGAGTTCCATAGAATGTTTTACAGTTCTACACAGCTCTTCAGAGTTCCATAGAATGTTTTACAGTTCTACACAGCCCCTCGTAGTTCCATAGAATGTTTTACAGTTCTACACAGCTCTTCAGAGTTCCATAGAATGTTTTACAGTTCTACACAGCTCCTCAGAGTTCCATAGAATGTTTTACAGTTCTACACAGCCCCTCAGAGACAAGAGACAAGACACAAGGCAACCATGCAGCTATTGGGTCACACAACTAACTAAACAACTGCATTGTCTTTAAAGGTCAGCTGTATTTTATGTTGGTCGAAATGGATCACAACTCGTAACAAAACAACCCCATGTATTACAGCACAAAGGGACACATAAACTCAACAACTCAACGTGATATGGATTTGTTTAACTGAGTTCAATTGGTTTATTAACAACAAATAACTCTTTAGCTTGAAAACTAGTGCCATCCATTTGGTATTTTTGGGTTGGGCAGCTGGCTAAGGTGTTGTCAAGAAGGCGATGTGTGTTTGGGACGATAAGTCAAGGATCGATGGATAAAGTCCTCCTCTTATAAAGTCATTCAGATTTGTCTCCGGTTCAATAATATTTTCTGAGCACCAACCAAATCAGGTCACGTTATCTTCCTTAAGTTCAGCCAATCGTGAACAAGCTATCTGGGTCAACGTATTCAAACCCGTGTGTGTGTGTGTGTGTGTGTGTGTGTGTGTGTGTGTGTGTGTGTGTGTGTGTGTGTGTGTGTGTGTGTGTGTGTGTGTGTGTGTGTGTGTGTGTGTGTGTGTGTGTGTGTGTGCGTGCGTGCGTGAGTGTGCGTGCGTGCGTGCGTGTGTGTGTGTGAGTGTGCGTGTCTGCGTTCCCATTCTACGTTGAACATGCTCTTAGGGTAGAAAACAAGTTGCCCCCTTTATGCCATTTAAATCTAGGATCAGTTCACCTGCCCCCCCCCCCCCCCCCCCATTCACAGCCTGAACTATTAGGGAGAAACGCTGAAACTGACCCAAGATCAGTGTCTAGGGACCACTTCGTGAGCATGTCTATTGAATCCAACTAAATTGACTTTTATCACACATTATATATATTATTTTGTTGATTGTGCGTTTGTGTGGGCGTGTGTCTATGTCTATGAGACTACACGACTCCAATTAAACATCGACATTGTAGTTTAAGTGCATTTTAGATGGTTGACTATGGTAACGTAGTGGTTTGGAGAGATAACGTGAGGTCACAGATTTAGCTTGTCCTAAAATAGAAGGCAGATGAAATATTCCACATGGTGTTGAAAAACGCCTCAGCGGAAAGAGACACCTACACCAAAACACACGGACCGCACCCTCTGTAGCTGGGCAGAGAAACCTACACCAAAACACACGGACCGCACCCTCTGTAGCTGGGCAGAGACACCTACACCAAAACACACGGACTACACCCTCTGTAGCTGGGCAGAGACACCTACACCAAAACACACGGACTACACCCTCTGTAGCTGGGCAGAGACACCTACACCAAAACACACGGACTACACCCTCTGTAGCTGGGCAGAGACACCTACACCAAAACACACGGACCACACCCTCTGTAGCTGGGCAGAGACACCTACACCAAAACACACGGACCGCACCCTCTGTAGCTGGGCAGAGAAACCTACACCAAATCTAACTGACTACACCCTCTGTAGCTGGGCAGAGACACCTACACCAAAACACACGGACTACACCCACTGTAGCTGGGCACAGACACGTACACCAAAACACACTGACTACACCCACTTTAGCTGGGCAGAGAAACCTACACCAAATCTAACTGACTACACCCTCTGTAGCTGGACAGAGAAACCTACACCAAATCTAACTGACTACACCCACTGTAGCTGGGCAGAGACACCTACACCAAATCTAACTGACTACACCCTCTGTAGCTGGACAGATACCTAACTCTTCACTCACCCTAAAACCTGCTCTGAATGAGGGAAACTGAAACACACTGACTAGCATGGTAGCTGGACAGATACACTGTTTCTCTTTGATAACACTAACCCTGCTCCGCAGGTGAGAAACATAAACCAAATCACAGTGAACTACCAGGCTGTACAGTAGCGGGGAAGATATTAGCTTTACTCTTATGAATCGTCCTTGTGAATCGTTTGGCACCAACAGACATATAGGAACATGTAGACTTTTGGTTTGGGAAAAGATACCCATACTGTGGGGTCGTAGATTTCAGTCCCTCTCAGATAACACCTCAACTTCGCTGCAATATCAAAAGCTAATTTAGCTTTGGATTCGAGCCACTATCTCTGCAACTGGTTTGCCCTCTGAACAACCGGTTTGCCCTCCGAACAACCGGTTTGCCCCCCGAACAACCGGTTTGCCCTCCGAACAACCGGTTTGCCCTCCGAACAACCGGTTTGCCCTCCGAACAACCGGTTTGCCCCCTGAACAACCGGTTTCCCCTCCGAACAACCGGTTTGCCCTCCGAACAACCGGTTTCCACTCCGAACAACCGGTTTCCCCTCTGAACAACCGATTTGCCCTCTGAACAACCGGTTTGCCCTCTGAACAACCGGTTTGCCCCCTGAACAACCGGTTTTCCTTCTGAACAACCGGTTTACCTTCTGAACAACCGGTTTGCCCTCTGAACAACCGGTTTGCCCTCTGAACAACCGGTTTGCCCTCTGAACAACCGGTTTTCCTTCTGAACAACCGGTTTGCTCTCTGAACAACCGGTTTGCCCTCTGAACAACCGGTTTGCCCTCTGAACAACCGGTTTGCCCCCGAACAACCGGTTTGCACTCGGAACAACCGGTTTTCCCTCTGAACATTGGCAGCAGAGAACTGGAAGGAAGAATTGGCATTGGGGGTGACCAGTGAGATATACCTGCTGGAGCGCGTGCTACGGGTGCGTGTTGCTATGGTGACCAGTGAGCTGAGATAAAGTGGGGCTTTACCTAGCAGAGACTTGTAGATGACCTGGAGCCAGTGGGTTTGGCGACGAGTATGAAGCGAGAGCCAGCCAACAAAGAGCGTACAGGTCACAGTGGTGGGTAGTATATGGGGCTTTGGTGACAAAACTGATGGCACTGTGAAAGACTGCATCCAATTTGTTGAGTAGAGTGTTGGAGGCTATTTTGTAAATGACATCGTCGAAGTCGAGGATCGGTAGGATGGTCAGTTTTACGAGGGTATGTTTTGCAGCATGAGTGAAGGATGCTTTGTTGCGAAATAGAAAGCCAATTCTAGATTTAATTTTGGATTGGAGATGTTTGATATGAGTCTGGAAGGAGAGTTTACAGTCTAGCCAGACACCTAGGTATTTGTAGTTGTCCACATATTCTAAGTCAGAACCGTCCAGAATATTGATGCTAGTTGGGCGGGCAGGTGCGGGCAGCGAACGGTTGAAAAGCATGCATTTAGTTTTACTTGCATTTAAGAGCAGTTGGAGGCCACGGAAGGAGTGTTGTATGGCATTGAAGCTCGTTTGGAGGTTAGATAGCACAGTGTCCAAGGAAGGGCCAGATGTATACAGAATGGTGTCGTCTGCGTAGAGGTGGATCAGGGAATCACCAGCGGCGAGAGCGACATCATTGATGTATACAGAGAAAGGAGTCGGCCCGAGAATTGAACCCTGTAGCACCCCATAGAGACTGGCAGAGGTCCGGACAACAGGCCCTCCGATTTGACACACTGAACTCTATCTGATAAGTAGTTGGTGAACCAGGCGAGGCCGTCATTAGAGAAACCAAGGCTGTCGAGTCTGCCGATAAGAATGTGGTGATTGACAGAGTCAAAATCCTTGGCCAGGTCGATGAATACGGCTGCACAGTAATGTCTCTTATCGATGGCGGTTATGATATTGTTTAGGACCTTGAGCGTGGCTGAGGTGCACCCATGACCAGCTCTGAAACAAGACGCATAGCGGAGAAGGTACGGTGGGATTCAAAATGGTCGGTAATCTGTTTGTTAACTTGGCTTTCGAAGACCTTAGAAAGGCAGGGTAGGATATATATAGATCTGTAGCAGTTTGGGTCTAGAGTGTCTCCCCCTTTGAAGAGGGGGATGCTTTCCAACCTTTGGGAATCTCAGACAATACGAAAGAGAGGTTGAACAGGCTAGTAATAGGGGTTGCAACAATTTCGGCAAATAGAAAGAGAGGGTCCAAATTGTCTAGCCCGGCTGATTTGTAGGGGTCCAGATATTGCAGCTCTTTCAGAACATCAGCTATCTGGATTTGAGTCAAGGAGAAATGGGGAGGCTTGGGCGAGTTGCTGTGGGGGGTGCAGTGCTGTTTACCGGGTTAGGGGTAGCCAGGTGGAAAGCATGGCCAGCCGTAGAAAAATGCTTATTGAAATTCTCAATTATAGTCGATTTATCGGTGGTGACAGTGTTTCCTAGACTCAGTGCAGTGGGCAGCTGGGAGGAGGTGCTCTTATTCTCCATGGACTTTACAGTGTCCCAGAACTTTTTTGAGTTTGTGCTACAGGATGTAAATTTCTGCTTGAAAAAGCTAGCCTTAGCTTTCCTAACTGCCTGTGTATATTGGTTTCTAGCTTCCCTGAAAAGTTGCATATCACGGGGGCTATTCGATGCTAATGCAGAACGCCACAGGATGTTTTTGTGCTGGTCAAGGGCAGACAGGTCTGGAGAGAACCAAGGGCTATATCTGTTCCTGGTTGTACATTTTTTGAATGGGGCATGCTTATTTAAGATGGTGAGGAAGGCACTTTTAAAGAATAACCAGGCATCCTCTACTGACGGGATGAGGTCAATATCCTTCCAGGATACCCGGGCCAGGTCGATTAGAAAGGCCTGCTCGCTGAAGTGTTTTAGGGAATGTTTGACAGTGATGAAGGGTGTTCATTTGAACGCAGACCCATTACGGATGCAGGCAATGAGGCAGTGATCGCTGAGATCTTGGTTGAAAACCGCAGAGGTGTATTTGGAGGGCAAGTTGGTTAGGGTGATATCTATGAGGGTGCCCGTTTTTACGGATTTGGGGTTGTACCTGGTGGGTTCATTGATAATTTGTGTGAGATTGAGGGCATCAAGCTTAGATTGTAGGATGGCCGGGGTGTTAAGCATGTCCCAGTTTAGGTCGCCTAGCAGCACAAGCTCTGAAGATAGATGGGGGGCAATCAGTTCACATATGGTGTCCAGGGCACAGCTGGGGGCAGAGGGTGGTCTATAGCAGGCGGCAACGGTGAGAGACTTGTTTCTGGAAAGGTGGAGTTTTAAATGTAGAAGCTCGAATTGTTTGGCCACAGACCTGGATAGTAAGACAGAACTCTGCAGGCTATCTCTGCAGTAGATTGCAACTCCGCTCCCTTTGGCAGTTCTATCTTGTTGGAAAGGGATAGTTAGGGATGGACATTTCAGGGTTCTTGGTGGTCTTTCTAAGCCAGGATTCAGACACGGCTAGGACATCCGGGTTGGCAGAGTGTGCTAAAGCAGTGAATAAAACAAACTTAGGGAGGAGGCTTCTAATGTTAACATGCATGAAACCAACCCCTGTACCACACCCTGTACCAACCCCTATACCAACCACTACACTACCCCTGTACCAACCCCTATACCAACCACTACACTACCCCTGTACCAACCCCTATACCAACCACTACACTACCCCTGTACCAACCCCTATACCAACCACTACACTACCCCTATACCAACCCCTATACCAACCACTACACTACCCCTGTACCAACCCCTATACCAACCACTACACTACCCCTATACCAACCCCTATGCCAACCACTACACCAACACCTACACCAACCCCTATACCAACCACTACACTACCCCTGTACCAACCCCTATACCAACCACTACACTACCCCTATACCAACCCCTATACCAACCACTACACTACCCCTATACCAACCACTACACTACCCCTATACCAACCCCTATACCAACCCCTATACCAACCCCTATACCAACCACTACACTACCCCTATACCAACCACTACACTACCCCTATACCAACCCCTACACTACCCCTATACCAACCCCTATACCAACCACTACACTACCCCTATACCAACCACTACACTACCCCTATACCAACCACTACACTACCCCTATACCAACCCCTATACCAACCACTACACTACCCCTATACCAACCCCTATACCAACCCCTGTACCAACCACTACACTACCCCTATACCAACCCCTATACCAACCACTACACCAACCCCTATACCAACCACTATACCAACCACTACACTAACCCCTACACCAACCCCTATACCAACCCCTATACCAACCCCTACACCAACCCCTATACCAACCACTACACCAACCACTATACCAACCACTATACCAACCATGATACCAACCAAGTTTAGAGCAGAGTCCTGTGTGGTTGTCTGAGAGGTGTCATAGTCTTCCCACATCATATACACAGTGGGCCGTCTAGGGGTCTTTACACAGACAGTGTTGTGGGACGTCATATACACAGTGGGCCCTCTAGGGGTCTTTACACAGACAGTGTTGTGGGACGTCATATACACAGTGGGCCCTCTAGGGGTCTTTACACAGACAGTGTTGTGGGACGTCATATACACACTGGACCCTCTAGGGGTCTTTACACAGACAGTGGTGTGGGACGTCATATACACACTGGACCCTCTAGGGGTCTTTACCCAGACAGTGGTGTGGGACGTCATATACACACTGGACCCTCTAGGGGTCTTTACCCAGACAGTGGTGTGGGACGTCATATACACACTGGACCCTCTAGGGGTCTTTACACAGACAGTGTTGTGGGACGTCATATACACACTGGACCCTCTAGGGGTCTTTACCCAGACAGTGGTGTGGGACGTCATATACACACTGGACCCTCTAGGGGTCTTTACACAGACAGTGTTGTGGGACGTCATATACACACTGGACCCTCTAGGGGTCTTTACACAGACAGTGTTGTGGGACGTCATATACACACTGGACCCTCTAGGGGTCTTTACCCAGACAGTGGTGTGGGACGTCATATACACACTGGACCCTCTAGGGGTCTTTACCCAGACAGTGGTGTGGGACGTCATATACACACTGGACCCTCTAGGGGTCTTTACCCAGACAGTGGTGTGGGACGTCATATACACACTGGACCCTCTAGGGGTCTTTACCCAGACAGTGTTGTGGGACGTCATATACACACTGGACCCTCTAGGGGTCTTTACCCAGACAGTGGTGTGGGACGTCATATACACACTGGACCCTCTAGGGGTCTTTACACAGACAGTGTTGTGGGACGTCATATACACACTGGACCCTCTAGGGGTCTTTACACAGACAGTGTTGTGGGACGTCATATACACACTGGACCCTCTAGGGGTCTTTACCCAGACAGTGGTGTGGGACGTCATATACACACTGGACCCTCTAGGGGTCTTTACCCAGACAGTGGTGTGGGACGTCATATACACACTGGACCCTCTAGGGGTCTTTACCCAGACAGTGGTGTGGGACGTCATATACACACTGGACACTCTAGGGGTCTTTACACAGACAGTGTTGTGGGACGTCATATACACACTGGACCCTCTAGGGGTCTTTACCCAGACAGTGGTGTGGGACGTCATATACACACTGGACCCTCTAGGGGTCTTTACACAGACAGTGTTGTGGGACGTCATATACACACTGGACCCTCTAGGGGTCTTTACACAGACAGTGTTGTGGGACGTCATATACACACTGGACCCTCTAGGGGTCTTTACCCAGACAGTGGTGTGGGACGTCATATACACACTGGGTCGTCTAGGGGTCTTTACACAGACAGTGGTGTGGGACAGGAGCTAACGGACCATACGTTTTCATAAAGCCTAATTGGACTCTGTGCTAACCGGCCCCAAGAGGCCCCTATAGCGGCTCCCATAACATGTCACACAGACAGACAGACTAATTATGAAACACAACCCTGAAAAGTGACGATTGACAGATCAGAGTGTGTGTGTGTAGAAAGGAGAGGGTTAAAGGGGGTTGGGAAGGAGAGAGAGACAAGAAACGTGAGAGACATTGGTGACGGGAGAGAGAGGCAGAGAGAGAGGAGAGAAAGAGGAGAGAGAGAGGCAGAGAGAGAGGAGAGAGAGAGGCAGAGAGAGGCAGAGAGAGAGGAGAGAGAGAGGCAGAGAGATGAAGAGAGAGGCAGAGGAGAGAGAGAGGAAGAGAGAGAGGAGGAGAGAGGCAGAGAGAGAGGCAGAGAGAGAGGCAGAGAGAGGAAGAGAGAGGCAGAGAGAGGCAGAGGAGAGAGAGAGGAAGAGAGAGAGGAAGAGAGAGAGGAGAGCGAGGCAGAGAGAGAGGCAGAGAGAGGAAGAGAGAGGCAGAGGAGAGAGAGAGGCAGAGGAGAGAGAGAGGAAGAGAGAGAGGAGAGCGAGGCAGAGAGAGAGGCAGAGAGAAAAAGAGAGAGGCAGAGGAGAGAGAGAGGAAGCGAGAGAGGAGAGAGAGGCAGAGAGAGAGGCAGAGAGAGAGGCAGAGAGAGGCAGAGGAGAGAGAGGAAGAGAGAGAGGAGAGAGAGGCAGAGAGAGGCAGAGAGAGGCAGAGGAGAGAGAGAGGAAGAGAGAGAGGAGAGAGGCTGAGAGGAGAGAGGGGCAGAGAGGGAGATAGCGAGAGAGGCTGAGAGGAGAGAGGCAGGGAGAGAGAGAGAGAGAGAGAGGTGAGAGGGGCAGAGAGGGAGATAGCGAGAGAGGCAGAGAGAGAGAGGCAGAGAGAGGCTGAGAGGAGAGAGAGGGGCAGAGAGAGGGGCAGAGAGAGGCAGAGAGAGAGGAGGAGAGAGGCAGAGAGAGAGGCAGAGAGAGAGGCAGAGAGAGGAAGAGAGAGGCAGAGAGAGGCAGAGAGAGAGAGGTGAGTGTGGTCAACACCCTGCTGGGTATCGATTAACAAGTCTGTCCTTCATGTGTTGCCAATCCCTCAGCATGGATTGCAGATAACCCTGTGCTAGTCTGATATTTCATTCCCAAAGGACTTCCAAACCATGCACTTACTGTCCTGATCACAACTAAATGGACTTGGAAGCTAAATTAGTATTTAAGAAGGTAGCGCTAACAGTGACCTATCTTCTGCAGTATTATGTTTACTATAGGACCCTTTAAACAGAGTTAAACTCTGGGACCCTTTAAACAGAGTTAAACTGTGGGACCCTTTAAACAGAGTTAAACTATGGGACCCTTTAAACAGAGTTAAACTGTAGGACCCTTTAAACAGTGTTAAACTGTAGGACCCTTTAAACAGGGTTAAACTGTGGGACCCTTTAAACACAGTTAAACTGTGGGACCCTTTAAACAGAGTTAATCTGTGGGACCCTTTAAACAGAGTTAAACTGTGGGACCCTTTAAACAGATTTAAACTGTAGGACCCTTTAAACAGAGTTAAACTGTGGGACCCTTTAAACAGAGTTAAACTGTGGGACCCTTTAAATAGAGTTAAACTGTGGGACCCTTTAAACAGCGTTAAACTGTGGGACCCTTTAAACAGAGTTAAACTGTGGGACCCTTTAAACTGAGTTAAACTGTGGGACCCTTTAAACAGAGTTAAACTGTGGGACCCTTTAAACAGAGTTAAACTGTGGGACCCTTTAAACAGAGTTAAACTGTGGGACCCTTTAAACAGAGTTAAACTGTGGGACCCTTTAAACATGGTTAAACTGTGGGACCCTTTAAACAGGGTTAAACTGTGGGACCCTTTAAACAGGGTTAAACTGTGGGACCCTTTAAAAAGAGTTAAACTGAAGGACCCTTTAAACAGAGTTAAACTGTGGATCCCTTTAAACAGAGTTAAACTGTGGGACCCATTAAACAGAATTAAACTGTGGGACCCTTTAAAAAGAGTTAAACTGAAGGACCCTTTAAACAGAGTTAAACTGTGGATCCCTTTAAACAGAGTTAAACTGTAGGACCCTTTAAACAGAGTTAAACTGTGGATCCCTTTAAACAGAGTTAAACTGTGGGACCCTTTAAACAGGGTTAAACTGTTGGTTTACTATAGGACCCTTTAAACAGGGTTAAACTGTGGGACACTTTAAACAGAGTTAAACTGTGAGACCCTTTAAACAGCGTTAAACTGTGGGACCCTTTAAACAGGGTTAAACTGTGGGACCCTTTGAACAGAGTTAAACTGTGGGACCCTTTAAACAGAGTTAAACTGTGGGACCCTTTAAACAGAGTTAAACTGTGGGACCCTTTAAACAGAGTTAAACTGTGGGACCCTTTAAACAGCGTTAAACTGTGGGACCCTTTAAACAGAGTTAAACTGTGGGACCCTTTAAACAGAGTTAAACTGTGGGACCCTTTAAACAGAGTTAAACTGTGGGACCCTTTAAACAGAGTTAAACTGTGGGACCCTTTAAACAGAGTTAAACTGTGGGACCCTTTAAACAGCGTTAAACTGTGGGACCCTTTAAACAGGGTTAAACTGTGGGACCCTTTAAACACAGTTCAACTGTGGGACCCTTTAAACAGAGTTAAACTGTGGGACCCTTTAAACAGAGTTAAACTGTGGGACCCTTTAAACAGAGTTAAACTGTGGTACCCTTTAAACAGTGTTAAACTGTGGGACCCATTAAACAGTGTTAAACTGTAGGACCCTTTAAACATAGAGTTAAACTGTGGGACCCTTTAAACAGAGTTAAACTGTAGGACCCTTTAAACAGCGTTAAAATGTGGGACCCTTTAAACAGAGTTAAACTTTAGGACCTTTTAAACAGAGTTAAACTGTGGGACCCTTTAAACAGAGTTAAACTGTGGGACCCTTTAAACAGAGTTAAACTGTAGGACCCTTTAAACAGAGTTAAACTGTGGGACCCTTTAAACAGAGTTAAACTGTGGGACCCTTTAAACAGAGTTAAACTGTGGGACCCTTTAAACAGAGTTAAACTGTGGGACCCTTTAAACAGAGTTAAACTGTGGGACCCTTTAAACAGAGTTAAACTGTGGGACCCTTTAAACAGAGTTAAACTGTAGGACCCTTTAAACAGAGTTAAACTGTGGGACCCTTTAAACAGAGTTAAACTGTGGGACCCTTTAAACAGAGTTAAACTGTGGGACCCTTTAAACAGCGTTAAACTGTGGGACCCTTTAAACAGAGTTAAACTGTGGGACCCTTTAAACACAGTTCAACTGTGGGACCCTTTAAACAGAGTTAAACTGTGGGACCCTTTAAACAGAGTTAAACTGTGGGACCCTTTAAACAGAGTTAAACTGTGGTACCCTTTAAACAGTGTTAAACTGTGGGACCCATTAAACAGTGTTAAACTGTAGGACCCTTTAAACATAGAGTTAAACTGTGGGACCCTTTAAACAGAGTTAAACTGTAGGACCCTTTAAACAGCGTTAAAATGTGGGACCCTTTAAACAGAGTTAAACTTTAGGACCTTTTAAACAGAGTTAAACTGTGGGACCCTTTAAACAGCGTTAAAATGTGGGACCCTTTAAACAGAGTTAAACTGTAGGACCTTTTAAACAGAGTTAAACTGTGGTACCCTTTAAACAGAGTTAAACTGTGGGACCCATTAAACAGTGTTAAACTGTAGGACCCTTTAAACATAGAGTTAAACTGTGGGACCCTTTAAACAGAGTTAAACTGTAGGACCCTTTAAACAGCGTTAAAATGTGGGACCCTTTAAACAGAGTTAAACTTTAGGACCTTTTAAACAGAGTTAAACTGTGGGACCCTTTAAACAGAGTTAAACTGTAGGACCCTTTTAACAGCGTTAAAATGTGGGACCCTTTAAACAGAGTTAAACTGTAGGACCTTTTAAACAGAGTTAAACTGTAGGACCCTTTAAACAGAGTTAAACTGTGGGACCCTTTAAACAGAGTTAAACTGTGGGACCCTTTAAACACAGTTAAACTTTAGGACCCTTTAAACACAGTTAAACTGAAGGACTCTTTAAACAGAGTTAAACTATAGGTTTAAATCATTTACTACCAAAGAGAGACAGCCCTGGTTCCAATCATGGAAAATACCGGCACTTGAAAACCCTGTCATGGTCATTAGATTTACAGCTTTAAATGTTTTACAGTAGGTACCAGAACAGCTTGTCCAGTATAGTTTTACAGTAGGTACCAGAACAGCTTGTCCAGTATAGTTTTACAGTATCAGAACAGCTTGTCCAGTATAGTTTTACAGTATGTACCAGAACAGCTTGTCCAGTATAGTTTTACAGTAGGTACCAGAACAGCTTGTCCAGTATAGTTTTACAGTAGGTACCAGAACAGCTTGTCCAGTATAGTTTTACAGTATCAGAACAGCTTGTCCAGTATAGTTTTACAGTAGGTACCAGAACAGCTTGTCCAGTATAGTTTTACAGTATCAGAACAGCTTGTCCAGTATAGTTTTACAGTATGTACCAGAACAGCTTGTCCAGTATAGTTTTACAGTAGGTACCAGAACAGCTTGTCCAGTATAGTTTTACAGTAGGTATCAGAACAGCTTGTCTAGTATAGTTTTACA
>NC_092096.1:71718029-71740529 GCF_045679555.1 Salvelinus alpinus | reverse complement strand
AGCATTCTGACTTCCTTCTATAAACCCCCAGGATATCTGTCAGTAGAGGAACAGCCATAGCATTCTGACTTCCTTCTATAAACCCCCAGGATATCTGTCAGTAGAGGAACAGCCATAGCATTCTGACTTCCTTCTATAAACCCCCAGGATATCTGTCAGTAGAGGAACAGCCATAGCATTCTGACTTCCTTCTATAAACCCCCAGGATATCTGTCAGTAGAGGAACAGCCATAGCATTCTGACTTCCTTCTATCAACCCCCAGGATATCTGTCAGTAGGGAACAGCCATAGCATTCTGACTTCCTTCGCCAGTCATCAAATAAAAAAAATGGAATCAAATTTTACTGGTCTCACACACATATTTAGGAGATGTTATCGCAGGTGTCGTAAAATGCTTGTGTACCTAGCTCCAACAGTGCAGTAATATCAAACAATACACAACAACAATACACACAAATCTAAAAAGTAAAATAATAGAATTACGAAATATAGAAATATGAGTGAAAGTGAAAAGATGGTGTTCCTCAGATGCAGAAGCAAGGAGCTGAGATTGGAGAGTTAAAAGGCATGTAGTTTTTCTAGTTACAGTGGAAAAAATGTAGATCAAATCAAATGTATTTATAAAAACCCTTCTTACATCAGCTGATATCTCAAAGTGCTGTACAGAAACCCAGCCTAAAACCCCAAACAGAAAGTAATGCAGGTGTAGAAGCACCTGTAGATGTGCTTGGACTGTTTGTCTGTCGTTTCCCTGTGATGGAGGGGTAGTGGGACTGTCGTTTCCCTGTGATGGAGGGGTAGTGGGACTGTCGTTTCCCTGTGATGGAGGGGTAGTGGGACTGTTTGCCTGTCTTTGCCCTGTGATGGAGGGGTAGTAGGACTGTTTGCCTGTCTTTGCCCTGTGATGGGGTAGTGGGACTGTGTGCCTGTCTTTGCCTTGTGATGGGGTAGTGGGACTGTGTGCCTGTCTTTGCCCTGTGATGGAGGGGTAGTGGACTGTTTGTCTGTCTTTGCCCTGTGATGGAGGGGTAGTGGACTGTTTGTCTGTCTTTGCCCTGTGATGGGGTAGTGGGACTGTGTGCCTGTCTTTTCCCTGTGATGGAGGGGTAGTAGGACTGTGTGCCTGTCTTTGCCCTGTGATGGGGTAGTGGGACTATGTGCCTGTCGTTTCCATGTGATGGAGGGGTAGTGGGACTGTGTGCCTGTCTTTGCCCTGTGATGGAGGGGTAGTGGACTGTTTGTCTGTCTTTGCCCTGTGATGGGGTAGTGGGACTGTGTGCCTGTCGTTTCCCTGTGATGGAGGGGTAGTGGACTGTTTGTCTGTCTTTGCCCTGTGATGGGGTAGTGGGACTGTGTGCCTGTCGTTTCCCTGTGATGGAGGGGTAGTGGGACTGTCGTTTCCCTGTGATGGGGTAGTGGGACTGTGTGCCTGTCGTTTCCCTGTGATGGAGGGGTAGTGGGACTGTGTGCCTGTCTCTTCCCTGTGATGGAGGGGTAGTGGGACTGTGTGCCTGTCTTTGCCCTGTGATGGGGTAGTGGGACTGTGTGCCTGTCGTTTCCATGTGATGGAGGGGTAGTGGGACTGTGTGCCTGTCTTTGCCCTGTGATGGAGGGGTAGTTGTACTGTGTGCCTGTCTTTGCCCTGTGATGGAGGGGTAGTGGGACTGTGTGCCTGTCTTTGCCCTGTGATGGAGGGGTAGTTGTACTGTGTGCCTGTCGTTTCCCTGTGATGGGGTAGTGGGACTGTGTGCCTGTCTCTTCCCTGTGATGGAGGGGTAGTGGGACTGTGTGCCTGTCTTTGCCCTGTGATGGAGGGGTAGTGGGACTGTTTGCCTGTCTTTGCCCTGTGATGGAGGGGTAGTGGGACTGTGTGCCTGTCTTTGCCCTGTGATGGGGTAGTGGGTAGTACGATGACACATGCGGCGTCTGATGGCAGTAGACCTCGACAGGATAATTTTACACACTTAGACAGCTACTCCAACTCATATGAACGGGGTGAGCACAGACGCTACAAATCTAAGGACGGACCAATAAAGTCTTACTTCGGCAATGGATTTTATCCTCATCCACCATACAAATCACCCCCCCCTGTTCATCTCCTTTCATACCACCATCCTCTCTCCATCCTTCTCCTCCTTTCATACCTCCATCATCTCTCCATCCTTCTCCTCCTGCCACATCTCCTTTCATACCTCCATGTCTGGTGGAATACTCATCAGTGGTGCTGATTTGAACCTGGGTCCCTCCTGCATGCATTAAAACTGTGTTAACCCTCTGAGCTCAAGCCTATAACATTAGCTTGAGGAGCTAACACATACTTTATAACTTGGTCAGTTGCTTAACTGATGCTTAACTTAAAGATCATCAAGGACAACAACCACCCGAGCCACTGCCTGTTCACCCCGCTATCATCCAGAAGGCGAGGTCAGTACAGGTGCATCAAAGCAGGGACCGAGAGACTGAAAAACAGCTTCTATCTCAAGGCCATCAGACTGTTAAACAGCCATCACTAACATCGAGTGGCTGCTGCCAACATACTGACTCAACTGCAGCTCACTTTAATAATGGAATTGATGGAAATTGATCAAAAATGTATCACTAGCCACTTTAAACAATGCCACTTAATATAATGTATATGTATATACTGTACTCTATATCATCTACTGCATCTTGCCATCTTTATGTAATACATGTATAACTAGCCACTTTAAACTAGGCACTTTTATGTTTACATACCCTACATTACTCATCTCATATGTATATACTGTACTCTATACCATCTACTGCATCTTGCCTATGCCGTTCTGTACCATCACTCATTCATATATCTTTATGTACATATTCTTTATCCCTTATACACTTGTGTGTGTATAAGGTAGTAGTTGTGGAATTGTTAGGTTAGATTACTCGTTGGTTATTACTGCATTGTCGGAACTAGAAGCACAAGCATTTCGCTACACTCGCATTAACATCTGCTAACCATGTGTATGTGACAAATAACATTTGATTTGAACTGTGAATTTGATGTTGTAGGGCTAGAGTTCCCCCATCTGGTGAATTTTTTTTCACGCAATGTCTTTCTATCTACAGCTCTGTTTTCATTTGGTTGGGTCTGTGTGTTGTGGGAGGAGTGAAATAAACTGAAAGAGCACATCTGTTTTTACTCCGTTTTACCACAGAGAGAACATATGGTAGGCAGTGAGAGGAAGCCAAGTGGCCGGGAGTGGGAGAAGGTGGAAGGTGATGGATTTTGGCTGACATTCGGCAAATTTTCTCATCGATGAAACATTTAATCTCAATACAGTTTTCTATTAACCAAAACTATAATATGTTACGAACAGAGTGGACTAAGTTTTGTAGACACTGCCTTTTGCCAAAGGTGTATAAAAAAAAAAGTACGTTGTTTAGAGGGAGTGAAAATATGAATTGAGTTATTGCACACGCGCAGTTTATAGTAGGCGTTCCCTAACGGAAATATGCAACCGTGTGCTATAACGCGCCAATAGGATATCGCTAGCTTGTGCTTGGCTCTGCCCACCTTCCTGTTTGTTCTGCCCACTATGACTCATTTAGAAACGACTGGCTGTGGTCTATCTTGGTTTAGTTATAGAAAAATCTTTGGTCAAGCGTCCGGGAGTCGCCGGAAAAGAAAATTCAGTAAACTACGAGATATCTAGATAGAAAACAAACCAAAATAACGGAAGGTATGTCATAAAAACATATTTCACATGACAGACGAGATTATTTGTTGTTCATATCTTTGATTTAAGACGGACGGACGGACAATACCGTTGTCTGGAAGTAGAAACTGTCGGTTTGGCCTTTGTAGCATACGGCGCTAATACGAAACAGGAAATCCAAAATGGCGGGCTGATGTTTGCGGAAAGTTGAAGAAGCAAGGCCAAGTAGCTAGCTAAACTATCACAGCCTAGCCAACAACCAATGTTGTGGTTTTCTGTGATAATCTATATGATATATCACATATCTTTGTTTAAGGGCCCAATATCTTTGGCTGTAGCACGTACACATGATTGTTTGGCAAGCAATGCTAGTTGGCTAACTGTTTGTCAGCCTGTAAAACACTTGACACTACTAGCATAACGTTAGTTACTACATTTCTGTTAGTGAAGTTTACATATTGGCAGAGTTTTATTATTTGTGAATTTGCATGGCTATCGATTTGAATTTGTGGACTGAAAGGCATTTTGCAAGTTGTAACACTAGCTAGTTGGTCAGCTACCTAGCTCGGTGGCTAGCTTCTTGTCTCGCCACCAGCATCAGACCAATGATTTTCGCGCAGATGTCGTTTAAGCCAATTGAGAACACGGCGCAGGTTTGCTAGGTCTCTGACCCGACACTTTCTGTCGGCTAGGACGACCAAGGCCATCCGCTCTTTTTTCCCAAGAAGCATATGCCGTTTTTAAAGGATACACGACTTTTAGGTCCAGTTTTTTTACCTTAATATTTCTTTGAATTTGATTCGATTAGTTTTTTTTTTTAGATAAAATATCCAGCCAACGTTATTGCTTGCAGGTGAACATTCACATTGTAGCAGGTAAGCAATGGCTATAGCCTGCTTATTTTTAACAAACGCAGCCCCCCCCTTGTTGTATTTGGAGCATGTGACAAATAACATTAGATTTGATCATTGACGGAAGGCTTGTTCTGTAAGGGGAAGTTTTAAGAGCCCCAAGACTTGGTCTGAACATTACGCCTTGATCAGACCGACATCAACACTTCATAATACATTCTGCAGTCAAACTTTTTCATTCTGCGATCCAAAATGTTTTGTGGATATGTCTGCAGCAGAAATTCAACGTTCACCTTGTTTCTTTAAGTCTACGCTATGGATAAATCCAACGTATGCATAACACAGAACGGAATGCTGCTGAGTTCCATTGGAAGTGAATATACCTCTGGTGTACCATGACACCTTGTGCACACCGGTTGCTTTAAAACCTCTTAAGGATCCGCCCCTTTAAAAAAATATACATGCTAAAATGACATACCTAACAGGCTGACTACACCGCTGGCGTCGTGTGTGCGAGCGTTGCAAAATAAATGTAGAAATCTATATTCAATTATTGCACTCACACTGCTCGAGCGTCTGCGTTGCTAGGGCTTATATAGAAGCTAAAAGTCCTGCCTCTCCCATCTCCTCATTGGTTTATAGAAGCAGGTACCCACGTGCCATCTCCTCATTGGTTATACCCACGTGGGTGACTGAAAGACAAACGAGGTCAGTGGCAGTAATGCACCTAATTTATGAAAGTTGTCAATCGCATTATAAAGTCAAGAGAAGAAAAAGCCTGGCAGGAGGAGAGATGACTAGAAACGATTCAGGTGACTGGTTTATGTGGATCAATTGTCAGAGTAGAGGACCATGTGCATTTCAGGTAAAATAACAACTCAATGTTTATATCCCAGGACAAATTAGCTAGCAACAGCAAGCTAGCTAAATAGAACAAATTAGCTAGCAAGTGCAAGCTAACTAGCTAAATTGCATAAATGTTTAATGTTTTTCGACCTGTCCCCAAATTAATATAATTGGTTGAGAGTTTGTTTTGATATTTTATCCAGCGTGTCGTGATCGCGTTTGGTGTGGGGGGACAAAATACATTTATGCACGATGGTACGCGCGCAGCCGGTTTGGGTTCCGTGTAAACCTAACTGCCTGTAGCTCAGGCCCTGAAGCAAGGATATGCATTTTCTTGATACCTCTTTGAAAGGAAACACTTTGAAGTTTGTGGAAATGTGAAATTAATGTAGGATAATATAACACATTAGATCTGGTTAAAGATAATACAAAGAAAAAACAACTGTTCTTTTGTGTTTTTTTGTACCGTCTTTGAAATGCAAGAGAAAGGCCATAATGTATTATTCCAGCCCAGGCGCAATTTAGATTTTGGCCACTAAATGGCAGCAGTGTATGTGCAACGTTTTAGACTGATCCAACGAACCATTGCATTTCTATTCACATTTTTGTATCAAGTCTGCCCAATTGTGCCTAATTGGTTTATTAATACATCTTCATGTTCAAAACTGTGCACTATCGTTAAACAATAGCATAGTATTCTTTCACTGTAATAGCTACTGTAAATTGGACAGTACAGTTAGATTAACCAGAATTGTAGCTTTCTGACAATATCAGATATATCTATGTGCTGGGAAATGTTTTTGTTACTTACAACCTCATGCTAATCACATTAGCCTACGTTAACTCAACAGTCCCGCGGGGGACCCACCGATCCTGTAGAGGTTTTAAAACTGTATGAGATTCCGGCAGAAGTTAATTTAATTGGGAGGCAAACTGCACCGCTGCGACTCATCTGCTGGACTAGTTTGCAGTGTGTGTTCCCTGCATTTAATTACATGTTTTAAAACTTGTGAGTTGCATTGCCCGTACTCACCAGTAGTAAACAACTGAAGAATTGTGCTAACGTGTAGCGTGATTCATTTTGTTGTGATGCAGCACATGGATTGTGAAGACTTTCGCTTGGAACACACCGACTGCGTCGTGGCGCAAAGCACTGGTTGGATTTTTTTCTCAGGTTTTTGCCTGCCATATGAGTTCTGTTATACTCACAGACATCATTCAAACAGTTTTAGAAACTTCAGAATGTTTTCTATCCAAATCTACTAATACTATGCATACCTTAGCTTTTGGGCCTGAGTAGCAGGCAGTTTACTCTGGGCACCTTATTCATCCAAGCTACTCAATACTGCCCCCCCAGCTGTAAGAAGTTAACACGGCATCATCTGGATGTGAGTGCAACAAAAGTTCAACATTCACCTTCTGCTACTATTTCTGTCAAGCCGTCTACAGCATACAGTTTTGCCGCGTACGTTTGATAAATCCAACGTATGTAACACCACACAGAACGCAACTGCCTCTGCAACGCAAAGCTGCAAGGCGAACGCGACGTTACATTGGAAATGAACGGAATTCTGGTGTACCAAAATGCGATGGCGCTGTCGGTGTGTTTCGAACGCGTATGTCAAATTCAGTGTTCTGTATTAACTTGTGTGTTGTACGCGGTGTAACACGCATTGCAGTACGTTTGTTGTAAGTATTATTCTAAAAAACTTAAAGGTTACATTTAATATATATATATATTTTTATAGGTTTAGGGTACCCACTCGACCATATTTCCATGTTAAAGGGCATGTTTACAGAAAACAGACGGAAGACCGTCCGAAAACACATGTGTAAATGTGTTATTACTGAAAAATACTGTCGTGTATATACGACTGTGATGAAACGGGTTAAATCGTTATTATTGTGTTTGTTAAATTATTTTGATGTGAGTTTTATGTTTCTAGAATCGTACCGATAATCTGATTTATGTTTTAGATGCATTATTTGGCTTCCAGAGCCAATTCACCTCTAAACAGAACATGTAAGGTCCTTGAACTATGAGGAGTAAGGTTAGGCCCCATTCGTCCAGCATTGGGCATAATGATGATGATGATGATCATAATGATGATGATGATAATGATGATGATAATCATGATAATGATGATGATAATCATAATAATGATGATGATAATGATCATAATGATGATGATGATCATAATAATGATCATAATAATGATGACAATGATAACAATAATGATCATAATAATGATAACAATAATGATCATAATAATGATGATAATGATGATCATAATAATGATGATGATAATGATAACAATAATGATAATAATGATGATGACAATGATAACAATAATGATCATAATAATGATCATAATAATGATAACAATAATGATCATAATAATGATGATAATGATGATCATAATAATGATGATCATATTATTGATGATGATGATGATCATATTATTGATGACGATAATAGTGATGATAATAATACAATGTTTGTTGCTAAAAGATGTAGCTTTTTTATCAAGCCTATAGGCTTTGTTCCACTCATCACTGCAACATTGTAGAATCATGTATTAACGTAGTATTGTAGAATCATGTATTAACGTAGTATTGTAGAATCATGTATTAACGTAGTATTGTAGAATCATGTATTAACATAGTATTGTAGAATCATGTATTAACATAGTATTGTAGAATCATGTATTAACGTAGTATTGTAGAATCATGTATTAACATAGTATTGTAGAATCATGTATTAACGTAGTATTGTAGAATCATGTATTAACGTAGTATTGTAGAATCATGTATTAACGTAGTATTGTAGAATCATGTATTAACGTAGTATTGTAGAATCATGTATTAACGTAGTATTGTAGAATCATGTATTAACGTAGTATTGTAGAATCATGTATTAACGTAGTATTGTAGAATCATGTATTAACGTAGTATTGTAGAATCATGTATTAACGTAGTATTGTAGAATCATGTATTAATAACATAGTATTGTGTAACTGCCAAAATGTATTTATGTAAACCGTTTACATTGCTATGCCAGTATTGGACTTGTTTTTGTTTATTTAAACGCAGTAGTTTGCGGCCTGCCACTCGGTCAGGTCTATTATATCATCAAACGATCTCTCTCTGCGTTTAAAAATAATAAATAATTATCACGCAGAAAAAAACTCCACAGCCATCCTATATATAATATCCTGCTATGAAGCTTGATGAACGTTACGGTTTATATGCTGAGCCAGCCACAGTATCTCTCGTACGGTTATCTCCTTACACCTTCTTGGCTCCTGGCCAGTGGCCACTTTTACACACCGTCTTTCTCTGCAGGTGATGGGTTCTCTCAAACAGTTTTTTAAATTTTATTAAGCAGGTTAGAAGTTCATCTTTTCATGTCTCAACGCTTGACTTTAACTACTTCGTTTTTTTTGTTGTTGCTGGAAGTAACATTTTAGGATGGTAATCTTGTCCGTGTTGTTTTAGTATGGATTGGTTTAGCGGAATCCCAAGTGGCTATAGGGCATTCGGATAATTGTCTTGGGGAAGTCCCATGGTATGTTATTGATTATGCGTTCACATAACCTTTTCAAATTTGATTTCCACCTCCATAATCAATAGCGTAACCTGCTTAATCTGATCCGCAGCTGTTACTTTAGCTAAATCTGATCCGCTACTGTTACTTTAGCTAAATCTGATCCACAGCTGTTACTTTAGCTAAATCTGATCCGCTACTGTTACTTTAGCTAAATCTGATCCACAGCTGTTACTTTAGCTAAATCTGATCCACAGCTGTTACTTTAGCTAAATCTGATCCACAGCTGTTACTTTAGCTAAATCTGATCCACAGCTGTTACTTTAGCTAAATCTGATCCACAGCTGTTCCTTTAGCTAAATCTGATCCGCTGCTGTTACTTTCGCTAAATCTGATCCGCAGCTGTTACTTTAGCTAAATCTGATCCGCAGCTGTTACTTTAGCTAAATCTGATCCGCTGCTGTTACTTCAGCTAAACTCGTATTTGAGCCCTGTTTTGAATTTCTGAATTGACCGGTTGTCTTAGTTTATCCTTTCCTTTAGGGCAAAGACGCTATTATAGTACGTTATTAGTACGTTATTAGTACGTTATTAGTATGTTATTAGTATGGTATTAGTATGGTATTAGTACGTTATTAGTACGTTATTAGTACGTTATTAGTACGTTATTAGTACGTTATTAGTATGTTATTAGTATGTTATTAGTATGGTATTAGTATGGTATTAGTACGTTATTAGTACGGTATTAGTATGGTATTAGTATGGTATTAGTATGTTATTAGTATGGTATTAGTACGTTATTAGTACGTTATTAGTACGTTATTAGTATGTTATTAGTACGTTATTAGTATGTTATTGTACGTTATATTATGTTGTACATGATATTAAGTATGGCTCTATCAGTTGTTGTTAATGTCTAATCTTTGTTAGAAAGCTGTTCACCGTCTTTCAAATTTCACTAAAGCTGTGCATTAAGTTTGTACGTTTTTACGATGACCACCTATTCCCCCCCCACCCACCTGTCTGTTCCCTGTTTGCTTGCAGTGTTTTGTTTTCTCCAGTGAAGACACAGGAACAATCCTCTGCTCTGTCTAGACCTAACCAACAGAAGCCCGATGTTCTAGAAGCTGTTCTAGAACAGTTTAACCTGGATCGGAACTGATTTGAAAGCACTTTCGTGAAACAAAATGGAAACTGATCAATCCCAAAAATCCAGTCTTGTTTTCCAGTTTGATTACTACTGTCTGTAGCCCTGTCACAGGGCGAGCCAGAGAGAAGACCAACCAATAATCCTCCTCTCTGTGTCTTTCTCCTCTCCAACTCTTTCAGCTTTGCGTTGATATTGGAGCGTTGTGCTGCTCCCCTTTCGAGCCCGCTGAGTCTGATTGGAGGGCTGGGAGTTGGGATCCCGCCCCCGCAGCGCCTCTTATGCCACGCCTCCCTGCTTCTGGCCCAGCTCAAAGCACAGATCGCCATCAATCAGCTCGTTGCCGCGGGAAACATCGCCAACGCCGTTACCTGCGCCAACCCCACACTACCCTCGCCTCACCCCCATCCTCCTCTTGCCCTCTTCCTCAACCTCTTGAAAGCGGCAGCCACCACCAATAACATGTACCATCCCCAATATAATCCGTTAGGGGGTCAGTACTCTTCACAAGCACAGAGAACACCAGCCCAGATGGGACGGTATGGACTCCCACAAGCCCAGTCTGGGATGGACCCTCTGATGGCCTCACGCTCAGGTCTGGGCCCTGTCTCTGCTGGTGGTTCCTCTGGTTTTTCCAGCCAGGGGGGCATGATGTCCTCGATGGGGTACAACCTGGGGCAGGGATCAGCCGGGATGGCCTCGGAGATGGAGACCTCTATAGACCACCACATCCGCTGGGCCAGAGAGGATGTGAGGATGCTCAGCCAGATGGTGCAGCAGAAACAGAACCAGCAGGCCCAAATGAACGCCAGGAATCTTCGCCTGAGTCGCGACCCCAGGGACGAGCTTTCGTCTAGCGGAGTTATGGGTAGCTACAACCCTGGCCGGTCCTGCAGCGACCAGCAGAGCTCCATGGCCTCCTGGTCTGGCCACCTGACCCAGTCTGCTTCCTCTAAACCCTTCTCCTCCCCACTCCCTCAGGCGTCCCCTTCCCCCTCCCAGATGTACCAAAGCCAAACCTCTGGTTTTGGGGGTGCGGCAGAGCCGGGACCCACCTCAATGGGTTCTGAGGCGCTCACGAGTGTCTCCGCCTCGTCTGGCACCAATCCTCCAGCCCGGTACACGTCAGAGTCCGCCAGCAACATCCTGGCGAGTTTCGGCTTGTCCAACGAGGACCTGGAGCTCCTGAGCCACTATCCAGACGAACAGCTGACCCCAGACAACCTGCCCTTCATCCTCCGAGACATCTGCATCCGTAAGGCCAATAGAAACATGGATGTGGACCATCGACCCCGGGCTGACGACAGACCCAGCCCGGGGTCGGACCACTTAGGTGGAGGACAGAGCAAAGTTATCGATTATGGAAATATTGATGCTACTAAATACGGCAGTTATGATAATATTCGATCCAATAGTTACGGCGGGCGAGATCCGCTCCCGAGAGAGTGGCTCAAATACGCCGTAGTCAGAGACTCTCCAAGCGGGCACACCGGGACGCCGTACGGTAGTGTTGGAGACTCTCCAAGCGGGCACACCGGGACGCCGTACGGTAGTGTTGGAGGATCCATGACCTCGGTCCTTTCCGAGCAGCGTACCCAACAACAGATTTGCAGCGGTGCAGTCCAGAGTTCTATCTCTCTCCCCAAGAATGACACCGACACTCGTATCGGTCTTCCTCCGCCTTCCAGCCTAACCCAAAAGACCCTGAGAACCCACGACTTATCTAAAGCGGCACCCAAACCTATGAACATCCCTGTCCACGGCGGAGACCATGGACTCGACCGGCTCCTCTCGTCTCAGAATCGAGGCGCCGCTCGGGGCCAGGTTCAGCCTCGGTCCGACCTGGTGGTTCTTAGCGGTGGTGTTGGAGGAGATGCAGGACTCAAGATTGGAGGTGTCCCGGTCGGATTTCCTCCTCCCACGCCACCCCTCATGTGGCCTCCCTTATTCCCCATCATGAATCCGTCGGTTCCTCCTCCCGGTCACGTTCCGGTGACTGGTCCGCCTCCCCGGATGGGTCCACCGCCGTCGATGTTCCAGCAGATGAACGTCCCACCCCCAACGTTGATGATGCCGACGAGGTTGCCGGCCCCAACCACGATGAGTGATTACTCCGCAGCTTCTCCCAGAATCTTTCCTCATACCTGTTCTCTCTGTAACGTAGAATGTGCCCAGTTACAGGTGAGTTTTCCTCATACCATAACCTGTCTCGACCTGGGTTAAAATACTATTTCAAATCGTTTCAAATACTTTGATGCTTTTTCTATAGCTCAGGGGTTGTTCAATTCTGGTTCTCGAAGGCCCGAAACACGACAGTTTTTTGTTGTTGCTTCTACCAGGTATCCCCAGGTCTGAATCGGTCCCAGATAATTAAACGGGTATTTTGGCCCTCCCGACGACAGCCCTGCTCCAGCCTGCCTTGATTGCAGTTTCAGGAGTTTAATCAAGCAAATATAAAGTATTTGGAAGGTCAAATAGTATGTGAACCCAGGTCTGATCCCCTTCGTACTGATTTTTTGGGTTTTGTATATCTTTGAACCTCATGTTGTATCTCAAGACTTCTCTTGTTGAATGTCTTCCATTTTGTTAATTCAAAAACTTAAGTCTAGCTATGTGATTATGACTCGTTGCCACCCCCCCTCCCCAATGCACGGTGAGTTGAGATGTACTAAAACGGATGAAATTAAGGAAATAATGTGAAAATGTTTTTTACAGTAAAATATTACCAAATTGCTTGTGTTGCTTCGAGGAATATGTAAACATCAAATCCTGGACAGCAGTCAACATTATATTGTAATTATTGAATAATTGAATACTGTATATGTCATGAGATTGTTTTATTTATATATATATATATTATTTTCCTAACCTCTTGAAATATTGTCATTGTATTTGTTTGCCTTGTGTTGAACTTTATAAGACATTGAGTTTTATTTGTGACTGTCGTTGACCATGATCTGCCTGAGGCAGATGGTGTTTTGAAGACGAGACAAATAACGAGAGTAGAAGCTGCCAGTCGGCCTCATTCCCCCCCCCCCCCCCCCACTCTGTATAAACAACTTCCCTTGTTCTATCAATAGGCCTTTAATCAAGGCACACCGGGTGAATTAATGAATGATTTAGCTAACTACGCCACATATATCTCTATCTCACTCTAACCCCTGGATAATCCATATCCCTTATGTCATTACACTGTGTAAACCAATGACAGTAACTCTCACCACACACTCCTCTACTAACTTCTTCATACAATTTATTTAGTTACTTTGTTAATAGTTTTTTTGGGGGGGAAGAAGATGGCTGCCGAGAGAATCCGTTCCAGAGAAGATTCCAGATGCTGCTTTTCCCGGCGGACATCTTTTCCCCCCAACAGACTCCGTACCTACCTGGTGTTTTTCTTGGTAGAACAGGCAGAGAGTATATCTAGCCTTATTTGTACTATGACATGTTTAACTAACTCCTGCTATGTAAAGCAGCGAAATTGGACTTTGTGTTAAAATGCACGTTGCACTAGCTGCATGATGGGGAAACTAATATTGAAAGGACTTGATGTGGAGTGGTTTTGGGGGGGAGCGGTGAAGTAGACTCAGACTGACTGTCGTCTCTGTTTTGTTTTGATCACCAGAACTGGATAGAACATCAAAACACCAGCCTACACATCGACAACTGCCGGCTGCTCAGGAAATTGTGGGTGATGTCTTCTGTCTTTTTAAATATTAATTTCTGCCTGGCTCTTTCTAAATTAGTATTTTCCTCAATTCCTCGTGTCCCCTCATCTCCTTCTCTAAGTCCATTGGAGGGGAGAAAGTCCTAGTGGAGGGACTCGATTGAGAAGGAGGCGGAGGAGATAGGATGCGAGGAATCGCAGAAAGATGATTTGATATCTACACCCAACGATCGCCATCACATTGTACCTTTTTATGCTAATCACCTTTTTCCTTCCAGGTATCCTGACTGGAACGGGGAAACTGTGACAAGGTGAGCAAGTTCCCTGGGCTCTAAAGTAGAAGCGAAAGAGAGCTTTTATCCCTCTGAAGGTCATCGCTGACTCAGTTTTTCATTTTAAACCGGAATAACTTCTTCGGGCTGTGCTTACTTCCATTCTCTCCTTCCCTCCCTTTCTCTCTCTCCATCCTCTCCTCTCCCTCCTTTTCTCTCTCTCCAGCCCGGCTCCCAGTAGAAATAACAATAACCAGTCTTCCTCCAAACGTCGTCAGACGACACACACCACCTCCCGTTCTCCGTCCTGGTCTCGCTCTCCTTCTCCTCGCCTCTCCTCCTACCACACCACTTCGTCCTCCTCCGCTGCTCGCCGACCTCGATCCAGGGAACGATCCCGGGAACGTAGACACAGCGCCGCCACACGGCGTTCCCGGTCTCCTGGTTCGCGCCGGGAGCGTGACCCTCCGGCGGCGTCTTCTTCGCACTGGGATCGGGAACGTCGGCGTTCCCGCTCACCCCGGACTACTTCTTCATCCCGGAGGTAAGATGACAGAATAAGACTGTATTGTAGTGCTTTTTTATTTATAGTTAATAATATTATTTTTTTATGTATGTATTGTTGTTTTCAGATGAATGAAAGCTACTCTATGGATTTTAAATGTCTATTTATATCTGAATATTTTTTTATGTGTAATAAAATTCATTCAAATAATTAAGTTCATTAATTAATCCAGGTCGCGTTCTAGGAGCTATGAGCGGGAGCGCCGGGACACGAGGAAGAACAGCCCTTCAGGAGGAGGAGGAGGAGGAGGGAAGAGCAGACAGCAGAAGTCTAGCAGTGCTGAGAGACTGGCCAAGAAACTACTGGAGTCATCTGGTAAGAGAGAGAGGGAACAATTATCGTGTTTACAGCCCGGTGAGGAGACCACTTTTAGCCCGGGGCAAAATGAGTGTTCACACATTCTAAAGTTAGCCCAGGGCCAGTCTTGGCATGAAGGTTAGCCCAGGGCCAGTCTTGGCCTGAAGGTTAGCCCAGGGCCAGTCTTCGCCTGAAGGTTAGCCCAGGGCCAGTCTTGGCCTGAAGGTTAGCCCAGGGCCAGTCTTGGCCTGAAGGTTAGCCCAGGGCCAGTCTTGGCCTGAAGGTTAGCCCAGGGCCAGTCTTGGCCTGAAGGTTAGCCCAGGGCCAGTCTTGGCCTGAAAGTTAGCCCAGGGCCAGTCTTGGCCTGAAGGTTAGCCCAGGGCCAGTCTTGGCCTGAAGGTTAGCCCAGGGCCAGTCTTGGCCTGAAGGTTAGCCCAGGGCCAGTCTTGGCCTGAAGGTTAGCCCAGGGCCAGTCTTGGCCTGAAGGTTAGCCCAGGGCCAGTCTTGGCCTGAAGGTTAGCCCAGGGCCAGTCTTGGCCTGAAGGTTAGCCCAGGGCCAGTCTTGGCCTGAAGGTTAGCCCAGGGCCAGTCTTGGCCTGAAGGTTAGCCCAGGGCCAGTCTTGGCCTGAAGGTTAGCCCAGGGCCAGTCTTGGCCTGAAGGTTAGCCCAGGGCCAGTCTTGGCCTGAAGGTTAGCCCAGGGCCAGTCTTGGCCTGAAGGTTAGCCCAGGGCCAGTCTTCGCCTGAAGGTTAGCCCAGGGTTAATGATGCAGTGGGAAGAGGTGCAATGAATCTCAATGGTCTTTCCTTGATTCCTCTCGCCTTCAAAAGCGCATTGGAGGAGAAGGTCCGAGGGGAGGAACTTCAGCTTTCCTCCAATTAGTTTTGAGAAGGAAGGTAAAGTCGAGAGGATGTGAAGAATCAAGGAAATCACATTGATTCATTCTTCTACACTCTGGTCAAGAGAACCAGTACATTATTTATCTGACCCAATTTACCCTAACCCATGCCTGTGACTCCCCCTCTCCTTCCCGCTGCCCTCTCCTCTCCCTAACCCATGCCTGTGTCTCCCCCTCTCCTTCTAGCTGGCCTCTCTCCCTAACCCATGCCTGTGTATCCCCCTCTCCTTCCCGCTGCCCTCTCCTCTCCCTAACCCATGCCTGTGTATCCTCCTCTCCTCTCCCTAACCCATGCCTGTGTCTCCCCCTCTCCTTCCCGCTGCCCTCTCCCTAACCCATGCCTGTGTCTCCCCCTCTCCTTCTAGCTGGCCTCTCCTCTCCCTAACCCATGCCTGTGTCTCCCCCTCTCCTTCCCGCTGCCCTCTCCCAAACCCATGCCTGTGTGTCCCCCTCTCCTTCCCGCTGGCCTCTCCTCTCCCTAACCCATGCCTGTGTATCCCCCTCTCCTTCTAGCTGGCCTCTCCTCTCCCTAACCCATGCCTGTGTATCCCCCTCTCCTTCTAGCTGGCCTCTCCTCTCCCTAACCCATGCCTGTGTATCCCCCTCTCCTTCTAGCTGGCCTCTCCTCTCCCTAACCCATGCCTGTGTATCCCCCTCTCCTTCTAGCTGGCCTCTCTCCCTAACCCATGCCTGTGTCTCCCCCTCTCCGTCCAGCTGGCCTCTTTGATTCATCCCTTTGTATTCCAGCTGGCCTCTCTTTGATTCATCCCTTTTGTATTCCAGCTGGCCTCTCTTTGATTCATCCCTTTGTATTCCAGCTGGCCTCTCTTTGATTCATCCCTTTGTATTCCAGCTGGCCTCTCCCTGACTAAGAACACCAGTCTAGAAGTTATGTTGCAGTCCCTGGCCCCTGCTCTCCTGGCAGAGCTCGCCAAAAAGAAAGGCGCCACGTCCGCCAAGGGAGGTGCCGGCAAGAGGGGCCACTCCTCTCGGAAGACTGAAACGGGAACGTCCAAGGGTGGCAAGGCAGTCACCGGATCTGGGAGGGCATCAACCAAGAAATCCTCCTCACCCTCCAAATCCTCCTTCAAATCATCCAACTCAGCTTCTTCCAAGGTATGCGCTTTGTGTTTAAAAAAAAAATAATATAACACTGATAAGATGGAATCTTCCACATGGTGAAGACCATCAGAGAGCTGATCGTGATGTCATTGTGATGGATGTTGTGAATGGTCAACATTAGCATCGCTTGGGGGGGGGGGGGGGGCGCAGCTCAGTGCCTAAAAATGTCGGTCTCCTGACAACTTTAACCCATTTGAACTGCCGCCGTAATAAAGGTCTGACTTAGGTACGGAGTATTTCTGGTACGGAGTATTTTAGGTACAGAGTATTTTAGGTACAGAGTATTTTAGGTACAGAGTATTTTAGGTACAGAGTATTTTAGGTACGGAGTATTTTAGGTACGGAGTATTTTAGGTACGGAGTATTTTAGGTACAGAGTATTTTAGGTACGGAGTATTTTTGGAACAGATGTGCTTTGCGGCACAGCTGCGGTCCCTCGACGTAGCGTTTTCACCCCCCCCTGAATCTGTCGCTAGTTTGTCCCCATTTTAAAAGTCACCGGAGAGGTCTGACTGCTCCAGATGAAAGTTGTCAACGCTGGATGGTGTTTGACTTTGGCTGAGTTGGCACAAATTCACATTGGATCAGAACCATTGGATCAGAACCATTAGATCAGAACCATTAGATCAGAACCATTAGATCAGAACCCGAGCCGGACCATCTTGGTAGGGGGGGACGGCGTCTGTTGCCCACTGGTCAGCCAAATGCTCATATAGATGATTATGACAACAGACAAATAGTGAAAGTCATTAGGCTCATGTGCCCTTGGCATAGTTCGTAAAAAAATAAAATAAATGTGTGTACGATTACAGCCTCAAGTCTTCTTGGGTATGACGCTACAAGCTTGCCACACCTGTATTTGGGGAGTTTCTCCTATTCTTCTCTGCAGATCTTCTCAAGTTCTGTCTGGTTGGATGCGGAGTGTCGCTGCACAGCTATTTTCAGGTCTCTACAGAGATGTTCTTTAGGGTTCAAGTCCGGGCTCTGGCTGGGCCACTCTAGGACATTTAGAGACGTGTCCCGAAGCCACTCCTGCATTGTCTTGGCTGTGTGCTTAGGGTCGTTGTCCTGTTGGAAGGTGAATCTTCACCCCAGTCTGAGGTCCTGAGTGCTCTGGAGCAGGTTTTCATCAAGGATCTCTCTGTACTTTGCTACGTTCATCTTTCCCTCGATCCTGACTAGTCTCCCAGTCCCTGCCGCTGAAAAACATCCACACAGCATGACGCTGCCACCACCATGCTTCACCGTAGGGACGGTGCCAGGTTTCCTCCAGACGTGACGCTTGGCATCAGACCAGAGAATCTTGTTTCTCATCGGCAAACTCCAAGCGGGCTGTCATGTGCCGTTTACTGAGGAGTGTCTTCCATCTGGCCACTCTACCATAAAGGCCTGATTGGTGGAGTGCTGCAGAGATGTTTGTCCTTCTGGAAGGTTCTCCCATCTCCACAGAGGAACTCTAGAGCTCTGTCAGAGTGACCATTATATATTATAATTCAGAAATGTTCACAAGTTGTTGACTGTTTTCACAAGAGACAGACTGACACACATTTCTCCCCCGATTGCACAGTTTGGCCGGTTCCAAACTTCTTCCATTTAAGAATGATGGAGGCCACAGTGAACTTGGGGACCTTCAATGCTGCAGAAATGTTTTGGTAGATCTGTTGATGTTTCCCCAGATCTGTGACTCACACAATGCTGTCTCAGAGCTCTACGAACAACTCCTTCGACCTCATGGCTTGGTTTTTGCTCTGACATGCACTGTCAACTGTGGGACCTTATATAGACAGGTGTGTGCCTTTCCAAATGACGTCCAATCAATTGAATTTACCACAGGTGGACTCCAATCAAGTTGTAGAAACATCTCAAGGATGATCAATGGAAACAGGATGCACCTGAGCTCAATTTCGAGCCTCATAGGAAAGGGTCTGAATACTTATGTAAATGTCATTTTTAAAACAAATTCCTAAAGAGTTTTTGCTATGTTATTATGGGGTATTGTGTGTAGATTGTGGGGGATGACAGCAATTTAATCCATTCCAAAAAGGCTGTAACGTAACAATGTGGAAAAAGGGGAAGGGGGTCTGAATATTTTCCGACTGCACCGTATCAGACCATGAATGTAGCATGGTCCACATCATCAGCTATTAGCAATCAGAATTTTCACCTGTAGAGCAGCAAAGTGGCTATAGGAAACCTATTTATTTATCTGCATGTACCCTGTACATGCCGCTGGCGGGCGGCATGAATAATTTAAAAAAATATATATCGCTCTAACTTTTTAAGATAATATACGCTTTTTAAAAACCTAATGTTCTCACCCCACGTGGGAAGTGGGTTTTACTTGCCCTGGATAGAGATTTTCACGTCAGCTAGGCTAACGTGAGACCTAAACCGGAGAAATGGAAAGATTACGATAAGGGAATAGGCGTCAACGTTCACGGGGGAATCAGGTGCTGCGTGAGTGAAATCCCCAGTTTGGAAGGCCAACGACGCAGTAGATGCACAAAGGGCAAGCAGGTAGACTTATTGTTTTCGATAAATCAGTTAATTATTAATTCAGGCTTTCGTTTGTACGCAGGCCATATAAAGTGTAAACCAGTGCAGCTGGTAATAGTTTGAGTAGTCTAATAAATACATTTAGCCAATTTTTTTTGTTGCAGCCTATATATTAGATTCTGGGTATTCCCTCCCTATACACTCGTAACTTGAATGGACCTCGGATTATTTCTCTCCCATAGAACAAACACACGGCAAGCCAAGGAAAATAGATCTACTATGCACTTGTCAGATTTGTATTTATATATATGTTACTCGTTTTGTTTGCGGAGGAAAAGTAATGGACTGTTCCAGCATCTTCAAAGTGCGCCTCTGCAGTGTTTTTATATATTTTTGGCTTGGTGGCAATGATTTTTGTCACAGCGCCACAGCTAAAGGACTGCAGCAGAAACACTGATGGATATTTTTAGAGTTTGAGTCTTTCCAGACCAAGACTACTCCAGGACAATATAAACAAAACACACTTGCTCGTTATCTCTTCTCAACCTCATTCCCCTCTCCCCCTTCCTCTCCTCTCTCTCTTTTTGTCTTCAACCCATGTGGAGATAATATAAAATCTCTAACGGGTCAAAAAGTATATTTTTCACCAGACGAAGAAGGGAGCCCCAGAGACATCGGCTTTCTTAAGACTAAAGAATATCCCCCCCAACACACAGTTCACTAACGACACTAAAGAATATCCCCCCCAACACACAGCTCACTAACGACACTAAAGAATATCCCCCCCAACACACAGTTCACTAACGACACTAAAGAATATCCCCCCCAACACACATTTCACTAACGACACTAAAGAATATCCCCCCCAACACACAGTTCACTAACGACACTAAAGAATATCCCCCCCAACACACAGCTCACTAACGACACTAAAGAATATCCCCCCCAACACACAGTTCACTAACGACACTAAAGAATATCCCCCCCAACACACAGTTCACTAGCGACACTAAAGAATATCCCCCCCAACACACAGCTCACTAACGACACTAAAGAATATCCCCCCCAACACACAGTTCACTAACGACACTAAAGAATATCCCCCCCAACACACAGTTCACTAGCGACACTAAAGAATATCCCCCCCAACACACAGCTCACTAACGACACTAAAGAATATCCCCCCCAACCCACAGCTCACTAACGACACTAAAGAATATCCCCCCCAACACACAGCTCACTAACGACACTAAAGAATATCCCCCCCAACACACAGTTCACTAACGACACTAAAGAATATCCCCCCCAACACACAGTTCACTACCGACACTAAAGAATATCCCCCCAACACACAGTTCACTAGCGACACTAAAGAATATCCCCCCCAACACACAGTTCACTAACGACACTAAAGAATATCCCCCCCAACACACAGTTCACTAGCGACACTAAATAATATCCCCCCCAACACACAGTTCACTAACACTAAAGAATATCCCCCCCAACACACAGTTCACTAACACTAAAGAATATCCCCCCCAACACACAGTTCACTAACAACACTAAAGAATATCCCCCCCAACACACAGTTCACTAACAACACTAAAGAATATCCCCCCCCAACACACAGTTCACTAACAACACTAAAGAATATCCCCCCCAACACACAGTTCACTAACGACATTAAAGAATATCCCCCCCAACACACAGTTCACTAACAACACTAAAGAATATCCCCCCCAACACACAGTTCACTAATAACACTAAAGAATATCCCCCCCAACACACAGTTCACTAACGACATTAAAGAATATCCCCCCCAACACACAGTTCACTAACAACACTAAAGAATATCCCCCCAACACACAGCTCACTAACAACACTAAAGAATATCCCCCCAACACACAGCTCACTAACAACATTAAAGAATATCCCCCCCAACACACAGTTCACTAACGACACTAAAGAATATCCCCCCCAACACACAGTTCACTAACGACACTAAAGAATATCCCCCCCAACACACAGTTCACTAACAACACTAAAGAATATCCCCCCCAACACACAGTTCACTAACGACACTAAAGAATATCCCCCCCAACACACAGTTCACTAACGACACTAAAGAATATCCCCCCCAACACACAGTTCACTAACGACACTAAAGAATATCCCCCCCAACACACAGCTCACTAACGACACTAAAGAATATCCCCCCAACACACAGTTCACTAACGACACTAAAGAATATCCCCCCCAACACACAGCTCACTAACGACACTAAAGAATATCCCCCCCAACACACAGCTCACTAACAACACTAAAGAATATCCCCCCCAACACACAGTTCACTAATAACACTAAAGAATATCCCCCCCAACACACAGCTCACTAACGACACTAAAGAATATCCCCCCCAACACACAGCTCACTAACAACACTAAAGAATATCCCCCCCAACACACAGCTCACTAACAACACTAAAGAATATCCCACCCAACACACAGCTCACTAACAACACTAAAGAATATCCCCCCCAACACACAGCTCACTAACGACACTAAAGAATATCCCCCCCAACACACAGCTCACTAACGACACTAAAGAATATCCCCCCCAACACACAGTTCACTAACAACACTAAAGAATATCCCCCCCCAACACACAGCTCACTAACGACATTAAAGAATATCCCCCCCAACACACAGTTCACTAACGACACTAAAGAATATCCCCCCCAACACACAGCTCACTAACAACACTAAAGAATATCCCCCCCAACACACAGCTCACTAACAACACTAAAGAATATCCCCCCCAACACACAGCTCACTAACGACATTAAAGAATATCCCCCCCAACACACAGCTCACTAACAACACTAAAGAATATCCCCCCCAACACACAGCTCACTAACACTAAAGAATATCCCCCCCAACACACAGTTCACTAACAACACTAAAGAATATCCCCCCCAACACACAGTTCACTAACAACACTAAAGAATATCTCCCCCAACACACAGCTCACTAACAACACTAAAGAATATCCCCCCCAACACACAGCTCACTAACGACACTAAAGAATATCCCCCCCAACACACAGCTCACTAA